>NC_060174.1:106965572-106968072 GCF_021184085.1 Oncorhynchus gorbuscha | reverse complement strand
GTCTCTGTCTCTCTCTCGTTATTTCTCTGTCTCTCTCTCTCTTAGTCTCTGTCTCTCTCTCTCTTAGTCTCTGTCTCTCTCTCGTTATTTCTCTGTCCTCTCTCTCTTAGTCTCTGTCTCTCTCTCTCTTAGTCTCTGTCTCTCTCTCGTTATTTCTCTGTTCTCTCTCTCTTAGTCTCTGTCTCTCTCTCTCTTAGTCTCTGTCTCTCTCTCTCTTAGTCTCTGTCTCTCTCTCGTTATTTCTCTGTCCTCTCTCTCTTAGTCTCTGTCTCTCTCTCTCTTAGTCTCTGTCTCTCTCTCTCTTAGTCTCTGTCTCTCTCTCGTTATTTCTCTGTCTCTCTCTCTCTTAGTCTCTGTCTCTCTCTCGTTATTTCTCTGTCCTCTCTCTCTGTCTCTCTCTCTCTTAGTCTCTGTCTCTCTCGTTATTTCTCTGCCTCTCTCTCTGTCTCTCTCTCTCTTAGTCTCTGTCTCTCTCGTTATTTCTCTGCCTCTCTCTCTCTCTCTCTTAGTCTCTGTCTCTCTCTCGTTATTTCTCTGCCTCTCTCTCTGTCTCTCTCTCTGTCTCTCTCTCTCTTAGTCTCTGTCTCTCTCTCTTTTTCTCTGTCCTCTCTCTGACTCTCTCTCTCGTTATTTCTCTGTCTCTCTCTCTCTCTTAGTCTCTGTCTCTCTCTCTCTTAGTCTCTGTCTCTCTCTCTCTTAGTCTCTGTCTCTCTCTCTCTTAGTCTCTGTCTCTCTCTCGTTATTTCTCTGTCCTCTCTCTCTGTCTCTCTCTCTCTTAGTCTCTGTCTCTCTCTCTCTTAGTCTCTGTCTCTCTCTCGTTATTTCTCTGTCCTCTCTCTCTGTCTCTCTCTCTCTTAGTCTCTGTCTCTCTCGTTATTTCTCTGTCCTCTCTCTCTGTCTCTCTCTCTCTTAGTCTCTGACTCTCTCTCTCGTTATTTCTCTGTCCTCTCTCTCTTAGTCTCTGTCTCTCTCTCTCTTAGTCTCTGTCTCTCTCTCTCTTAGTCTCTGTCTCTCTCTCGTTATTTCTCTGTCCTCTCTCTCTTTAGTCTCTGTCTCTCTCTTCTTAGTCTCTGTCTCTCTCTCTCTTAGTCTCTGTCTCTCTCTCTCGTTATTTCTCTGTCTCTCTCTCTCTTAGTCTCTGTCTCTCTTAGTCTCTGTCTCTCTCGTTATTTCTCTGTCCTCTCTCTCTGTCTCTCTCTCTCTTAGTCTCTGTCTCTCTCGTTATTTCTCTGTCCTCTCTCTCTGTCTCTCTCTCTTTCTCTGTCCTCTCTCTGACTCTCTCTCTCGTTATTTCTCTGTCCTCTCTCTCTGTCTCTCTCTCTCTTAGTCTCTGTCTCTCTCTCTCTCTTAGTCTCTGTCTCTCTCTCTTTTTCTCTGTCCTCTCTCTGACTCTCTCTCTCGTTATTTCTCTGTCCTCTCTCTCTGTCTCTCTCTCTCTTAGTCTCTGTCTCTCTCTCTCTCTTAGTCTCTGCCTCCCTCTCTCTTTCTCTGTCCTCTCTGCCTCCCTCTCTCTTTCTCTGTCCTCTCTGCCTCCCTCTCTCTTTCTCTGTCCTCTCTGCCTCCCTCTCTCTTTCTCTGTCCTCTCTGCCCCCTCTCTCTTTCTCTGTCCTCTCTGCCCCCTCTCTCTTTCTCTGTCCTCTCTGCCTCCCTCTCTCTTTCTCTGTCCTCTCTGCCCCCTCTCTCTTTCTCTGTCCTCTCTGCCCCCTCTCTCTTTCTCTGTCCTCTCTGCCCCCTCTCTCTTTCTCTGTCCTCTCTGCCCCCTCTCTCTTTTCTCTGTCCTCTCTCTGACTCTCTCGCTCTCTCTTTCTCTGTCCTCTCTGCCTCCCTCTCTCTTTCTCTGTCCTCTCTGCCCCCTCTCTCTTTCTCTGTCCTCTCTGCCTCCCTCTCTCTTTCTCTGTCCTCTCTGCCCCCTCTCTCTTTCTCTGTCCTCTCTGCCTATCTCTCTCTTTCTCTGTCCTCTCTGCCCCCTCTCTCTTTCTCTGTCCTCTCTGCCTCCCTCTCTCTTTCTCTGTCCTCTCTGCCCCCTCTCTCTTTCTCTGTCCTCTCTGCCCCCTCTCTCTTTCTCTGTCCTCTCTGCCCCCTCTCTCTTTCTCTGTCCTCTCTCTGACTCTCTCGCTCTCTCTTTCTCTGTCCTCTCTGCCTCCCTCTCTCTTTCTCTGTCCTCTCTGCCCCCCCTCTCTCTTTCTCTGTCCTCTCTGCCTCCCTCTCTCTTTCTCTGTCCTCTCTGCCCCCTCTCTCTTTCTCTGTCCTCTCTGCCTCCCTCTCTCTTTCTCTGTCCTCTCTGCCCCCTCTCTCTTTCTCTGTCCTCTCTGCCTCCCTCTCTCTTTCTCTGTCCTCTCTGCCCCCTCTCTCTTTCTCTGTCCTCTCTGCCCCCCTCTCTCTTTCTCTGTCCTCTCTGCCTCCCTCTCTCTTTCTCTGTCCTCTCTGCCTCCCTCTCTCTTTCTCTGTCCTCTCTGCCTCCCTCTCTCTTTCTCTGTCCTCTCTGCCCCCCTCTCTCTTT
>NC_060174.1:106893072-106960572 GCF_021184085.1 Oncorhynchus gorbuscha | reverse complement strand
CTCATTACTAACCTGTACCCCTGTATATAGTCTCATTACTAACCTGTACCCCTGTATATAGTCTCATTACTAACCTGTACCCCTGTATATAGTCTCATTACTAACCTGTACCCCCACACATTGACTTGGTACAGGTACCCCCTGTATATAGCCTCATTACTAACCTGTACCCCCTGTATATAGTCTCATTACTAACCTGTACCCCCACACATTGACTTGGTACCTGTACCCCTGTATATAGTCTCATTACTAACCTGTACCCCTGTATATAGTCTCATTACTAACCTGTACCCCTGTATATAGCCTCATTACTAACCTGTACCCCTGTATATAGCCTCATTACTAACCTGTACCCCTGTATATAGCCTCATTACTAACCTGTACCCCTGTATATAGTCTCATTACTAACCTGTACCCCTGTATATAGTCTCATTACTAACCTGTACCCCTGTATATAGTCTCATTACTAACCTGTACCCCTGTATATAGCCTCATTACTAACCTGTACCCCTGTATATAGTCTCATTACTAACCTGTACCCCTGTATATAGTCTCATTACTAACCTGTACCCTGTATATAGTCTCATTACCAACCTGTACCCTGTATATAGTCTCATTACTAACCTGTACCCCTGTATATAGCCTCATTACTAACCTGTACCCCTGTATATAGTCTCATTACTAACCTGTACCCCTGTATATAGCCTCATTACTAACCTGTACCCCTGTATATAGTCTCATTACTAACCTGTACCCCTGTATATAGCCTCATTACTAACCTGTACCCCTGTATATAGCCTCATTACTAACCTGTACCCCTGTATATAGTCTCATTACTAACCTGTACCCCTGTATATAGTCTCATTACTAACCTGTACCCTGTATATAGTCTCATTACTAACCTGTACCCCTGTATATAGTCTCATTACTAACCTGTACCCCTGTATATAGCCTCATTACTAACCTGTACCCCTGTATATAGTCTCATTACTAACCTGTACCCCTGTATATAGTCTCATTACTAACCTGTACCCCTGTATATAGTCTCATTACTAACCTGTACCCCTGTATATAGTCTCATTACTAACCTGTACCCCTGTATATAGTCTCATTACTAACCTGTACCCCTGTATATAGTCTCATTACTAACCTGTACCCCTGTATATAGTCTCATTACTAACCTGTACCCCTGTATATAGTCTCATTACTAACCTGTACCCCTGTATATAGTCTCATTACTAACCTGTACCCCTGTATATAGTCTCATTACTAACCTGTACCCCTGTATATAGTCTCATTACTAACCTGTACCCCTGTATATAGTCTCATTACTAACCTGTACCCCTGTATATAGTCTCATTACTAACCTGTACCCCTGTATATAGTCTCATTACTAACCTGTACCCCTGTATATAGTCTCATTACTAACCTGTACCCCTGTTTACAGCCTCATTATTGTTATTTTATTGTTACTTATTTTATTATTTATTTTTTAAACTTTAGTTTATTCAGGAATGTTGTTGTTAACTCTATTTTCTTAACTGCGTTGTCGGTTAGTAAGTATTTCACGGTTAAGGTGTAAACGGTTGTGTTGGCCGACAAATAATACCATTTGAATACCATTTGAAAGGCGGATAATCTCTAGGAACCAGGGTTGTCTGGCCCAACGGGGAGCCACCAAAATCAACAGTGGACCCTCTCCACGGTGGCCTGAATCAGATCCATAGAGCAGGGTCCGAGGCCACTGATAGGCCATCCGCTCCCAACGGAGCGCTCAGATCCCTTTATTGAGAAGGGCAGACTGCAATGCGGGTTTTCTTGCGATTCTTTACATGTACAGGACCAGTCATAAGTTCGGACACCAACTCATTCCAGGGTGTTTCTTCACTCGGTACTATTTTCTACATTGTAGAGTAATAGTGACGACATCAACACTATGAAATAACACACATGGACTCATGTAGTAAACCAAAAATGTTTGAACCAAATTTAAATATATTTGAGAATCTTCAAAGTAGCCACCCTTTGCCTTGATGACCGCTTTGCACACTCTTGGCATTCTCTCAACCAGCTTCAAGAGGTAGTCACCTGGAATGCATTTCAATTAACAGGTATGACTTGTTAAAAAAGTTTATTTGTGGAATTTCTTTCCTTAATATGTTTTAGCCAATCAGTTGTGTTGTGACAAGGTAGGGGTGGTATACAGAAGATATCCCTATTTGGTAAAAGTTCATGTCCATATTATGGCAAGAACAGCTCAAATAAGCACAGAGAAACAACAGTCCAACACCCTGAGGACTGGGATGTTTTATCGATCCAACACCCTGAGGACTGGGATGTTTTATTGATTCAACACCCTGAGGACTGGGATGTTTTATTGATTCAACACCCTGAGGACTGGGATGTTTTATCGATTCAACACCCTGAGGACTGGGATGTTTTATCGATCCAACACCCTGATGACTGGGATGTTTTCGTATCCAACACCCCGAGGACTGGGATGTTTTATCGATCCAACGCCCTGATGACTGGGATGTTTTCGTATCCAACACCCCGAGGACTGGGATGTTTTATCGATCCAACACCCCGAGGACTGGGATGTTTTATCGATCCAACACCCCGAGGACTGGGATGTTTTACCGATTCCAACACCCCGAGGACTGGGATGTTTTACCGATTCCAACGCCCCGAGGACTGGGATGTTTTACCGATTCCAACGCCCCGAGGACTGGGATGTTTTATCGATCCAACACCCCGAGGACTGGGATGTTTTATCGATCCAACACCCGAGGACTGTGTCTGAACGTGGTGAAGGAACGGTGCGTTCTGATGCCCGGCCCATACTAGGATTGGGGACCTTGGCAACCGGTAACTTGCCACCCCCCCCCCCCCATTGACCGAGCCACTTGAGAGCACTGTTGCCACAGTAAATATTTGGGGGTGGAGAGCTCCGAGCCAAACAATCTTGTTGGCAAAACTGGCTCATCACAAATTTATCCGCCTGTCCCTCTCAGGAATCCTGAGAAGAGGCACTGTTTTATTCAGAAGCACCGTGCTAGGAGTAGCCTCCTTGTTAGCCTCTTGATCGAAGTAGATCGGCACTCATTTGCTAATTCTTTATTAAGCACTCACTCGCTAAATCTCAATCACTCAGAGCCCATCCCAGCGGAGGAGAGAGAAGAGGGGCAGGAGGGGATGGTGAGAGTTTCTGCCTTTCCATTGGACCTGAGGGAGCTGCTGCCTAGCGTCAAGGTCTGGTCTGATTGGATGCTTGGACACCCCAACCAATGGAATCCACCACCTTGCCGTATAGAGTAAGTACACACACACACACACACACACACACACACACACACACACACACACACACACACACACACACACACACACACACACACACACACACACACACACACACACACACGATGAGCTCTTTTTTTCCCTGTTTGTTGACTGGGTGGGTGGAATTGGCACTCAATTTCAAACGTAATAGACTTTTAATTTAAAAGATTCTGAGGCACACACACACTGACACACACACACACACTCTGACACACACACACACACTGACACACACACCCTGACTGGCACACACACTCTGCTCTCTCTCCCCATGTAGCTGTAGTCTTGATGTGTGGCGTAGCCTGGCAGACCTGTGTAATGCGTTGGCGCGTGTCGACCACGGCGAGGCGCCACTGTACAAGGCAGACGGGGACGGAGGCGAGGGGGATGAGGAGCTCCGCCTGCTGCTATTGGAGGAGGACAGGCTACTGGCCGGCTTCGTCCCGCTGCTCGCTGCCCCACAGGAACCCTGCTACGTAGACTGCACCGGGGATACAGTGAGTTTATCCACCATACACACACACACAATCACAAAACCGTATCAGTAGACCAATATTCTCCCCCCCCTTTCTCCCTCTCCCCCTTTTCTCCCTCTCCCCACCTTTCTCCCCCTTTTCTCCCTCTCCCCCTTTCTCCCTCTCCCCACCTTTCTCCCCCCTTTCTCCCTCTCCCCCTTTTTCTCCCTCTCCCCACCTTTCTCCCCCTTTTCTCCCTCTCCCCCCTTTCTCCCTCTCTCCTCCTTTTCTCCCTCTCTCCCCTTTTCTCCCTCTCTCCCCCTTTTCTCCCTCTCCCCCTTTTCTCCCTCTCCCCCTTTTCTCCCTCACCCCTTCTCTCCCCTCTCACCCCTTCTCTCCCTCTCCCCCTTCTCTCCCTCTCCCCCTCTTCTCTCCCTCTCCCCCCTTCTCTCCCTCTCCTCCCCTTCTCTCCCTCTCCCCCCTTCTCTCCCTCTCCTCCCCTTCTCTCCCTCTCTACCCCCCTTCTCTCCCTCTCCTCCCCTTCTCTCCCTCTCTCTAGGCAATAGCTGCTGACTGTAAAAGGGTAACAGTATTGAAGTATTTCCTGGAGGCTCTGTGTGGACAGGAAGAACCTCTCCTGGCTTTTAAAGGAGGGAAGTACGTCTCCATGGCAACCTCTCCCCAACCCGGTCGCCCCGGCGACGCACGCAGCAGACAGGACTCGCAGACAGAGAGAGAGGTGTGTCCGTTAAACAGCTGATTCAACCGCGTTTTAATGCTGAACCTCACAACATTGATTTCCATGTAAATGGTCAGTTATCATATAGCAACTAGTCACCTTCATGAAGACCTTGGTTAGCTAAGTCGTGTGTGTGTGTGTGTGTGTGTGTGTGTGTGTGTGTGTGTGTGTGTGTGTGTGTGTGTGTGTGTGTGTGTGTGTGTGTGTGTGTGTGTGTGTGTGTGTGTGTGTGTGTGTGTGTGTGTGTGTGTGTGTGTGTGTGTGTGTGTGTGTGTGTGTGTGTGTGTGTGATTGTGAGTGCGATTGTTTGTGTGTGTGTGTGTGTGATTGTTTGTGTGTGTGATTGTGTGATTGTTTGTGTGTGTGATTGTGTCTCAGTTTTGTAACACGTCCTTCTCTTCCGTTGCTGTGTCGCAGAGTGATGACGTCATCGTGGAGGCGGAGTCGTCTGTGTCGGACGGTGATGATGGCAGTGAGGACGACATCCGAGAGCTCCGGGCCAGACGCAGCGCCCTCACCAACAAACTGGCTGAGCAGCAGAGACGCAGGGACAAGATACAGGTAATACACACTATATATACACTACACTATATACACACTATATACACACTACACTATATACACACTATATATACACTATATACACACTACACTATATACACACTATATACAAACTATATACACACTACACTATATACACACTATATATACACTATATACACACTACACTATATACACACTACACTATATACACACTATATACACTACACTATATACACACTATATACACACTATATACACACTATATACACACTACACTATATATACACTACACTATATACACACTATATATACACTACACTATATACACACTACACTATATACACACTACACTATATACACACACTATATACACACTACACTATATACACACACTATATACACACTACACTATATACACACTATATATACACTACACTATATACACACTATATACACACTACACTATATACACACTATATACACACTACACTATATACACACTATATACACACTATATATACACTATATATACACTACACTATATACACACTACATACACACTATATACACACTATATACACACTACACTACATACACACTACACTATATACACACACTATATACACACTATATATACACTACACTATATACACACTATATACACACTACACTATATACACACTATATACACACTACACTATATATACACTACACTATATATACACTACACTATATATACACTACACTATATACACACTATATACACACTATATACACACTATATACACACTATATACACACTACTATATACACACTATATACACACTATATATACACTATATATACACTACACTATATACACACTATATACACACTATATATACACTACACTATATACACACTATATACACACTATATACACTATATATACACTACACTATATACACACTATATACACACTATATATACACTATATATACACTACACTATATACACACTACATACACACTATATACACACTATATACACACTATATATACACTATATATACACTACACTATATACACACTATATACACACTATATACACACTATATATACACTACACTATATACACACTATATACACACTATATACACACTATATACACACTATATATACACTACACTATATACACACTATATACACACTATATATACACTATATATACACACTATATACACACTATATACACACTATATACACACTATATATACACTATATATACACTACACTATATACACACTACACTATATACACACTATATACACTACACTACATACACACTACACTATATACACACACTATATACACACTACACTATATACACACTACACTATATACACACTACACTATAGACACACTACACTATATACACTATATACACACTACACTACATACACACTACACTATACACACTACACTATATACACACTACACTATATACACACTACACTATATACACACTATATACACACTACACTATATACACACTATATACACACTACACTATATACACACTACACTATATACACACACTATATACACACTACACTATATATACACTATATACACACACTATATACACACACTATATACACACACTATATACACACTACACTATATACACACACTATATACACACTACACTATATACACACACTACACTATATACACACACTATACACACACTATATACACACTACACTATATACACACACTATATACACACTATATACACACACTATACACACACTATATACACACTACACTATATACACACACTATATACACACAGGGACTAGATACAGGTAACACACACTATATACACACTACACTAGAAACACTATACACACACTACACTGTATACACACACTATATACACACTACACTATATACAAACTATATACACACTACACTATATACACACTACACTATATACACACTACACTATATACACACTACACTATATACACACTATATACAAACTATATACACACTACACTATATACACACTATATACACACTACACTATATACACACTACACTATATACACACTATATACACACTACACTAGAAACACTATACACACACGACACTATATACACACACTATATACACACTACACTATATACACACTATACACACACTACACTATATACACACTATACACACACTACACTATATACACACTATATACACACAACACTATATATACACACTATATACACACACTATATACACACTACACAAGAAACACAATACACACTGTATACACACAGGACTAGATACAGGTAACACACACTATATACACACACTATATACACACTACACTATATACACACTACACTATATACACACTATACACACACTATAAACACACAGGGACTAGATACAGGTAACACACACTATATACACACACTATATACACACTACACTATATACACACTATACACACACTATATACACACTATACACACACAGGGACTAGATACAGGTAACACACACTATATACATTGACTCTGTACCGTAACACCCTGTATATAGCCTCCACATTGACTCTGTACCGGTACCCCCTGTATATAGCCTCCACATTGACTCTGTACCGGTACCCGCTGTATATAGCCTCCACATTGACTCTGTACCGGTACCCCCTGTATATAGCCTCCACATTGACTCTGTACCGGTACCCCCTGTATATAGCCTCCACATTGACTCTGTACCGGTACCCGCTGTATATAGCCTCCACATTGACTCTGTACTGTAACACCCTGTATATAGCCTCCACATTGACTCTGTACTGTAATACCCTGTATATAGCCTCCACATTGACTCTGTACCGGTACCCCCTATATATAGCCTCCACATTGACTCTGTACCGGTACCCCCTATATATAGCCTCCATATTGACTCTGTACCGGTACCCCCTATATATAGCCTCCACATTGACTCTGTACCGGTACCCCCTATATATAGCCTCCACATTGACTCTGTACCGTAACACCCTGTATATAGCCTCCACATTGACTCTGTACCGTAACACCCTGTATATAGCCTCCACATTGACTCTGTACCGGTACCCCCTATATATAGCCTCCACATTGACTCTGTACCGTAACACCCTGTATATAGCCTCCACATTGACTCTGTACCGTAACACCCTGTATATAGCCTCCACATTGACTCTGTACTGTAATACCCTGTATATAGCCTCCACATTGACTCTGTACCGGTACCCCCTATATATAGCCTCCACATTGACTCTGTACCGGTACCCCCTATATATAGCCTCCATATTGACTCTGTACTGGTACCCCCTGTATATAGCCTTCACATTGACTCTGTACCGTAATACCCTGTATATAGTCTCCACATTGACTTTGTACCGTAATACCCTGTATATAGCCTCCACATTGACTCTGTACCGTAATACCCTGTATATAGCCTCCACATTGACTCTGTACCGTAATACCCTGTATATAGCCTCCACATTGACTCTGTACCGTAATACCCTGTATATAGCCTCCACATTGACTCTGTACCGTAATACCCTGTATATAGCCTCCACATTGACTCTGTACCGTAATACCCTGTATATAGCCCCCACAGAGACTCTGTACCGGTACCCCCCTGTATATAGCCTCCACATTGACTCTGTACCAGTACCCCCTGTATATAGCCTCCACATTGACTCTGTACCAGTACCCCCTGTATATAGCCTCCACATTGACTCTGTACCGGTACCCCCTGTATATAGCCTCCACATTGACTCTGTACCGGTACCCCCTGTATATAGCCTCCACACTGACTCTGTACCGTAATACCCTGTATATAGCCTCCACATTGACTCTGTACCGGTACCCCCTGTATATAGTCTCCACATTGACTCTGTACCGTAATACCCTGTATATAGCCTCCACATTGACTCTGTACCGTAATACCCTGTATATAGCCTCCACATTGACTCTGTACCGTAATACCCTGTATATAGTCTCCACATTGACTTTGTACCGTAATACCCTGTATATAGCCTCCACATTGACTCTGTACCGTAATACCCTGTATATAGCCTCCACATTGACTCTGTACCGTAATACCCTGTATATAGCCTCCACATTGACTCTGTACCGTAATACCCTGTATATAGCCTCCACATTGACTCTGTACCGTAATACCCTGTATATAGCCTCCACATTGACTCTGTACCGTAATACCCTGTATATAGCCTCCACATTGACTCTGTACCCCGTAATACCCTGTATATAGCCTCCACATTGACTCTGTACCGTAATACCCTGTATATAGCCTACACATTGACTCTGTACCGTAATACCCTGTATATAGCCTACACATTGACTCTGTACCGTAATACCCTGTATATAGCCTCCACATTGACTCTGTACCGTAATACCCTGTATATAGCCTCCACATTGACTCTGTACCGTAATACCCTGTATATAGCCTCCACATTGACTCTGTACCGTAATACCCTGTATATAGCCTCCACATTGACTCTGTACCGTAATACCCTGTATATAGCCTCCACATTGACTCTGTACCGTAATACCCTGTATATAGCCTCCACATTGACTCTGTACCGTAATACCCTGTATATAGCCTCCACATTGACTCTGTACCGTAATACCCTGTATATAGCCTCCACATTGACTCTGTACCGTAATACCCTGTATATAGCCTCCACATTGACTCTGTACCGTAATACCCTGTATATAGCCTCCACATTGACTCTGTACCGTAATACCCTGTGTATAGCCTCCACATTGACTCTGTACCGTAATACCCTGTATATAGCCTCCACATTGACTCTGTACCGTAATACCCTGTATATAGCCTCCACATTGACTCTGTACCGTAATACCCTGTATATAGCCTCCACATTGACTCTGTACCGTAATACCCTGTATATAGTCTCCACATTGACTCTGTACCGTAATACTCTGTATATAGCCTCCACATTGACTCTGTACCGTAACACCCTGTATATAGCCTCCACATTGTCTCTGTACCGTAATACCCTGTATATAGCCTCCACATTGACTCTGTACCGTAACACCCTGTATATAGCCTCCACATTGACTCTGTACCGTAATACCCTGTATATAGTCTCACTATTGTTATTTCACTGCTGTTCTTTAATTACTTGTTACTTTTATTTCTTATTCTGTTTTACATTTTTTAACTGTTGTTGTTGGTTTGGGGCTCGTAAGTAAGCATTTCACTGTAAGGTCTACTACACCTGTTGTATTCAGCATTTCACTGTGAGGTCTTCTACACCTGTTGTATTCAGCATTTCACTGTAAGGTCTACTACACCTGTTGTATTCAGCATTTCACTGTGAGGTCTACTACACCTGTTGTATTCAGCATTTCACTGTGAGGTCTACTACACCTGTTGTATTCAGCATTTCACTGTAAGGTCTACTACACCTGTTGTATTCAGCATTTCACTGTAAGGTCTACTACACCTGTTGTATTCATCATTTCACTCTAAGTTCTACTACACCTGTTGTATTCAGCATTTCACTGTAAGGTCTACTACACCTGTTGTATTCAGCATTTCACTGTAAGGTCTACTACACCTGTTGTATTCAGCATTTCACTGTAAGGTCTACTACACCTGTTGTATTCACCATTTCACTGTAAGGTCTACTACACCTGTTGTATTCAGCATTTCACTGTAAGGTCTACTACACCTGTTGTATTCAGCATTTCACTGCAAGGTCTACTACACCTGTTGTATTCAGCATTTCACTGTGAGTTCTACTACACCTGTTGTATTCAGCATTTCACTGTGAGGTCTACTACACCTGTTGTATTCAGCATTTCACTGTAAGGTCTACTACACCTGTTGTATTCAGCATTTCACTGTGAGGTCTACTACACCTGTTGTATTCAGCATTTCACTGTGAGGTCTACTACACCTGTTGTATTCAGCATTTCACTGTGAGGTCTACTACACCTGTTGTATTCAGCATTTCACTGTGAGGTCTACTACACCTGTTGTATTCAGCATTTCACTGTAAGGTCTACTACACCTGTTGTATTCATCATTTCACTGTAAGGTCTACTACACCTGTTGTATTCAGCATTTCACTGTAAGGTCTACTACACCTGTTGTATTCAGCATTTCACTGTGAGGTCTACTACACCTGTTGTATTCAGCATTTCACTGTAAGGTCTACTACACCTGTTGTATTCAGCATTTCACTGTAAGGTCTACTACACCTGTTGTATTCAGCATTTCACTGTGAGGTCTACTACACCTGTTGTATTCAGCATTTCACTGTGAGGTCTACTACACCTGTTGTATTCAGCATTTCACTGTGAGGTCTACTACACCTGTTGTATTCAGCATTTCACTGTAAGGTCTACTACACCTGTTGTATTCAGCATTTCACTGTAAGGTCTACTACACCTGTTGTATTCAGCATTTCACTCTAAGGTCTACTACACCTGTTGTATTCAGCATTTCACTCTAAGGTCTACTACACCTGTTGTATTCAGCATTTCACTGTAAGGTCTACTACACCTGTTGTATTCAGCATTTCACTGTAAGGTCTACTACACCTGTTGTATTCAGCATTTCACTGTAAGGTCTACTACACCTGTTGTATTCGGGCGCACGTGACAAATAAACTTTGATTTGATTTTGATTTGTAACGCGTGCGTGTGCGTGTGTGTGTGTGTTCCCTCCGTCCAGGCGGTGTTACAGACGTGTGGTCAGTTGGAGTTGGAGGTCCGTCCTCTTTTCCTGGTCCCCGACACCAACGGTTTCATCGACCACCTCACCGGCCTCAAGACGCTGCTTCAGTCTGGGACCTACATTGTGGTGGTGCCCCTCATAGGTAACTACCACACACTAACAAACATACAGTGAATTCATCGACCACCTCACCGGCCTCAAGACGCTGCTTCAGTCTGGGACCTACATTGTGGTGGTGCCCCTCATCGGTAACTACCACACACTAACAAACATACAGTGAATTCATCGACCACCTCACCGGCCTCAAGACGCTGCTTCAGTCTGGGACCTACATTGTGGTGGTGCCCCTCATCGGTAACTACCACACAGTGAATTCAAAACACTTCAGCGACTTAAGAAAGTATTCACACCCCTTGACTTTGATTAAATGTAGATTTGTTTTTTGTGTCGCTGACCTACACACAATACACCAATAATGTCACGGTGGGATTCTGTTTGTAGAAATGTTTACAAAATTAATTAAAAGTGAAAAGTTGAGTCAATATATATTCAACCCCTTTTGTTAGGGCAAGTCTAAATAAGTTAACGTGTTTAAAGTCACATAATAATTATAAATCACTATTATTGCACTCTCAGTGTCCAAAAATAGTGGTTAGCTGTTGAACGACACATATAATTATCTGTAAGGTCTCTCAGTCGAGCAGTGAATTTCAAACACAGATTCAACCACAAAGAGCAGGGAGGTTTTCCAATGCCTCGCAAAGAAGGGCACCTATTGGTGAAATTAGGTAAACGTTTTAAAAAGCAGACATTGAATATCCCTTTGAACATGGTGAAGTTATTAATTTCACTTTGGATGGTGTATCAATAAACCCAGATCACTACAAAGATACAGGCGTCCTTCCTAACTCAGTTGCCGGAGAGGAAAGAAACCGCTCAGGAATTTCACCATGAGGCCAATGGTGATTTTTTAAATAGTTAAGAGTTTAATGGCTGTGACGTGTGATCTGAGGATGCATCAAGAACAGTGTAGTTACTCCACAATAGTAACATATTTGACAGAGTAAGAAGAAAGCCTGTACTGAATAAAAATATTCCAAAACATCCTGTTTTCAACAAGGCACTAAAAGTAATACTGCAACAAAAATCGGGCAAAGAAATTAACTTTATGTCCCGAATACAACGTGTTGTGTTTGGGGCAAACACAACACATCACTGAGTACCACTCTTCATATTTTCAAGCATGGTGGTGGCTGCATCATGTTATGGGTATGCTTGTCATTGGTAAGGACTAGGGAGTTTGTTTTTTAAGATAAAAAAAACGGAATAGAGCGAAGCACAGGCAAAAACCCTGGTTCAGTCTGCTTTCCAACAGACACTGAGAGACATTCACCTTACATCAGGACAATAGCCTCAAACAGAAGGACAAATATACACTGGGCGGCAGGTAGCCTAGTGGTTAGAGTGTAGGGACGGTAGGTAGCCTAGTGGTTAGAGTGTAGGGACGGTAGGTAGCCTAGTGGTTAGAGTGTAGGGACGGTAGGTAGCCTAGTGGTTAGAGTGTAGGGACGGTAGGTAGCCTAGTGGTTAGAGTGTAGAGGAGGTAGGTAGCCTAGTGGTTAGAGTGTAGGGGGTAGGTAGCCTAGTGGTTAGAGTGTAGGGGGTAGGTAGCCTAGTGGTTAGAGTGTCGGGGGGTAGCCTAGTGGTTAGAGTGTAGGGGTAGGTAGCCTGGTGGTTAGAGTGTAGGGGCGGCAGGTAGCCTAGTGGTTAGAGTGTAGGGGCGGCAGGTAGCCTAGTGGTTAGAGAGGTAGCCTAAACTACTCTACCCTAGCCTGGCCTATCCTACTCTACCCTGGCCTATCCGACTCTACCCTAGCCTAGCCGACCCGAGCCTAGCCGACCCTACCCAAGCCGACCCTACCCAAGCCTGGCCGACTGTACCCTACCCAAGCCTGGCCGACTACCCTACCCTGGCCGACCCTACCCTACCCTGGCCGACCCTACCCAAGCCTGGCCGACCCTACCCTACCCAAGCCTAACCTGCCCTAGCCTAGCCTGATTACTTTACAACTTTTCTGAGTAATGTTGACTGTTTATTTCCCTTTTTGTTTGTCTATTCCACTTTCTTTGGCAACGTAAACATGTGTTTCCCGAGTGAGAGAGACAGTTAGGCAGCCATCAATATCAGGTTTTAGGTGTTCGGGGAATGGTTAGTTCTGACTGTAGATGTCTTTGCCCTCTTCTCTCTCTCTTCCTCATTTCTCTCTTCTCTCCCTTCCTCATTTCTCTCTTCTCTCTCTTCCTCATTTCTCTCTTCTCATTCCTCATTTCTCCCTCTCTCTCCCTTCCTAATTTCTCCCTTCTCTCTCCCTTCCTCATTTCTCTCTTCTCTCCCCCTCTTCTCTCCCTCCCCTTCTCCAGTGATAACAGAGTTGGATGGTCTGGCAAAAGGGCAGGAGAGCTGCGATGGCTCTGGCAGTGGGCGTGGTGGCAGTGGTTGTCGTGGAAACGCCGGTGGTGGTGGACCGACCCACGCCCGGTCGGTCCAGGAGAAGGCTAAGGTTGCCGTGGCGTTTCTGGAGCGAGGGTTCGAGGCCAGGGAGCCCTGTCTCAGAGCGCTGACCAGCAGAGGAAGTCAACTGGAGTCTATCGCCTTCCGCAGCGAAGACACCTCCGGACAACAGGTGTGTGTGTGACGTGTATATGAGACGTGTGTCCAAGTGCCCCAGGTCCTCTGTCACGTATTTGACAGTCTCTTTCCGCCTCCAGGGAAACAATGATGATGTCATCTTGTCCTGCTGTCTCCACTACTGCAAAGATGAGGCTAAGAGCTTGATGCCTGCACAGACAAGTAGCTGTCTCCTTCCACCAACACACTCATGCTGCACATGTTGCACAATCTGTCTATACTATATTTATTCTACCTTTACTCCTCCCTCCGTCTCTCATACCTCCCCTCCTCCCTCCGTCTCTCATACCTCCCCTCCTCCCTCCGTCTCTCATACCTCCTCTGTCTCTCATACCTCCCCTCCTCCCTCCGTCTCTCATACCTCCCTCTGTCTCTCATACCCCCCTCCTCCCTCTGTCTCTCATACCTCCCCTCCTCCCTCCGTCTCTCATACCCCCTCCTCCTCCGTCTCTCATACCCCCCTCCTCCCTCTGTCTCTCATACCCCCCTCCTCCCTCTGTCTCTCATACCCCCTCCTCCTCCCTCCGTCTCTCATACCTCCCCTCCTCCCTCCGTCTCTCATACCTCCCCTCCTCCTCTGTCTCTCATACCCCCCTCCTCCCTCTGTCTCTCATACCTCCCTCCTCCCTCTGTCTCTCATACCTCCCCTCCTCCCTCTGTCTCTCATACCCCCCTCCTCCCTCTGTCTCTCATACCCCCCTCCTCCCTCTGTCTCTCATACCTCCCCTCCTCCCTCTGTCTCTCATACCCTCCCTCTGTCTCTCATACCTCCCCTCCTCCCTCCGTCTCTCATACCTCCCCTCCTCCCTGTCTCTCATACCCTCCCTCTCTCTCATACCTCCCCTCCTCCCTCTGTCTCTCATACCCCCACTCCCTCCGTCTCTCATACCTCCCCTCCTCCCTGTCTCTCATACCTCCCCTCCTCCCTGTCTCTCATACCTCCCCTCCTCCCTCTGTCTCTCATACCCTCCCTCTGTCTCTCATACCTCCCTCCTCCCTGTCTCTCATACCTCCCCTCCTCCCTCTGTCTCTCATACCCTCCCTCTGTCTCTCATACCTCCCCTCCTCCCTCTGTCTCTCATACCCTCCCTCTGTCTCTCATACCTCCCCTCCTCCCTCTGTCTCTCATACCTCCCCTCCTCCCTGTCTCTCATACCTCCCCTCCTCCCTCTGTCTCTCATACCCTCCCTCTGTCTCTCATACCTCCCCTCCTCCCTCTGTCTCTCATACCCTCCCTCTGTCTCTCATACCTCCCTCCTCCCTCTGTCTCTCATACCCTCCCTCTGTCTCTCATACCTCCCCTCCTCCCTCTGTCTCTCATACCCCCCTCCTCCCTCCGTCTCTCATACCCCCTCCTCCCTCCGTCTCTCATACCTCCCCTCCTCCCTCCGTCTCTCATATCTCCCCTCCTCCCTCTGTCTCTCCTCCCCTCCTCCCTCTGTCTCTCATACCTCCCCTCCTCCCTGTCTCTCATACCTCCCCTCCTCCCTGTCTCTCATACCTCCCCTCCTCCCTCCGTCTCTCATACCTCCCCTCCTCCCTGTCTCTCATACCTCCCCTCCTCCCTCTGTCTCTCATACCCTCCCTCTGTCTCTCATACCTCCCCTCCTCCCTCTGTCTCTCATACCTCCCCTCCTCCCTCCGTCTCTCATATCTCCGCTCCTCCCTCTGTCTCTCATACCCCCCTCCTCCCTCCGTCTCTCATACCTCCCCTCCTCCCTCTGTCTCTCATACCTCCCCTCCTCCCTCTGTCTCTCATACCCCCCTCCTCCCTCTGTCTCTCATACCTCCCCTCCTCCCTCTGTCTCTCATACCTCCCTCCTCCCTCTGTCTCTCATACCCCCCTCCTCCCTCTGTCTCTAATACCCCCTCCTCCCTCTGTCTCTCATACCCCCCTCCTCCCTCTGTCTCTAATACCTCCCCTCCTCCCTCTGTCTCTCATACCCCCCTCCTCCCTCCGTCTCTCATACCCCCCTCCTCCCTCCGTCTCTCATACCTCCCCTTCTCCCTCCGTCTCTCATACCTCCCCTCCTCCCTGTCTCTCATACCCCCCCTCCTCCCTCCGTCTCTCATACCTCCCCTCCTCCCCTCTGTCTCTAATACCTCCCCTCCTCCCTCTGTCTCTCATACCTCCCCTCCTCCCTCTGTCTCTCATACCCCCTCCTCCCTCTGTCTCTCATACCTCCCCTCCTCCCTCTGTCTCTCATACCCCCCTCCTCCCTCTGTCTCTCATACCCCCTCCTCCCTCTGTCTCTCATACCCCCTCCTCCCTCTGTCTCTCATACCTCCCCTCCTCCCTCTGTCTCTCATACCTCCCCTCCGTCTCCCCTCCTCCGTCTCTCATACCTCCCCTCCTCCCTCCGTCTCTCATATCTCCCCTCCTCTGTCTCTCATACCCCCCCCCTCCTCCCTCCGTCTCTCATACCTCCCTCCTCCCTCCGTCTCTCATACCTCCCCTCCTCCCTCTGTCTCTCATACCTCCCCTCCTCCCTCTGTCTCTCATACCCCCCTCCTCCCTCTGTCTCTCATACCTCCCTCCTCCCTCTGTCTCTCATACCTCCCCTCCTCCCTCTGTCTCTCATACCCCCCTCCTCCCTCTGTCTCTCATACCCCCCCTCCTCCCTCTGTCTCTCATACCTCCCTCCTCCCTCTGTCTCTCATACCTCCCTCTGTCTCCCCTCCTCCGTCTCTCATACCTCCCCTCCTCCTCCGTCTCTCATATCTCCCCTCCTCTGTCTCTCATACCCCCCTCCGTCTCCCCTCCTCCCTCCGTCTCTCATACCTCCCCTCCTCCCTCCGTCTCTCATATCTCCCCCTCCTCTGTCTCTCATACCTCCCCTCCTCCTGTCTCTCATACCTCCCCTCCTCCCTCTGTCTCTCATACCCTCCCTCTGTCTCTCATACCTCCCCTCCTCCCTCTGTCTCTCATACCCTCCCTCTGTCTCTCATACCTCCCCTCCTCCCTCTGTCTCTCATACCCTCCCTCTGTCTCTCATACCTCCCTCCTCCCTCTGTCTCTCATACCCCCCTCCTCCCTCCGTCTCTCATACCCCCCTCCTCCCTCCGTCTCTCATACCTCCCCTCCTCCCTCCGTCTCTCATATCTCCCCTCCTCCCTCTGTCTCTCATATCTCCCCTCCTCCCTCTGTCTCTCACCTCCCCTCCTCCCTGTCTCTCATACCTCCCCTCCTCCCTGTCTCTCATACCTCCCCTCCTCCCTCCGTCTCTCATACCTCCCCTCCTCCCTGTCTCTCATACCTCCCCCTCCTCCCTCTGTCTCTCATACCCTCCTCTGTCTCTCATACCTCCCCTCCTCCCTCTGTCTCTCATACCTCCCCTCCTCCCTCCGTCTCTCATATCTCCACTCCTCCCTCTGTCTCTCATACCCCCCTCCTCCCTCCGTCTCTCATACCTCCCCTCCTCCCTCTGTCTCTCATACCTCCCTCCTCCCTCTGTCTCTCATACCCCCCTCCTCCCTCTGTCTCTCATACCTCCCCTCCTCCCTCTGTCTCTCATACCTCCCCTCCTCCCTCTGTCTCTCATACCCCCTCCTCCCTCTGTCTCTAATACCCCCTCCTCCCTCTGTCTCTCATACCCCCCTCCTCCCTCTGTCTCTAATACCTCCCCTCCTCCCTCTGTCTCTCATGCCCCCCTCCTCCCTCCGTCTCTCATACCCCCCTCCTCCCTCCGTCTCTCATACCTCCCCTTCTCCCTCCGTCTCTCATACCTCCCCTCCTCCCTGTCTCTCATACCCCCCTCCTCCCTCCGTCTCTCATACCTCCCCTCCTCCCTCTGTCTCTAATACCTCCCCTCCTCCCTCTGTCTCTCATACCTCCCCTCCTCCCTCTGTCTCTCATACCCCCCCTCCCTCCCTCTGTCTCTCATACCTCCCCCTCCTCCCTCTGTCTCTCATACCCCCCTCCTCCCTCTGTCTCTCATACCCCCCTCCTCCCTCTGTCTCTCATACCCCCCCCTCCTCCCTCTGTCTCTCATACCTCCCCTCCTCCCTCTGTCTCTCATACCTCCCTCCGTCTCCCCTCCTCCGTCTCTCATACCTCCCCTCCTCCCTCCGTCTCTCATATCTCCCCTCCTCTGTCTCTCATACCCCCCTCCCTCCTCCCTCCGTCTCTCATACCTCCCCTCCTCCCTCCGTCTCTCATACCTCCCTCCTCCCTCTGTCTCTCATACCTCCCCTCCTCCCTCTGTCTCTCATACCCCCCTCCTCCCTCTGTCTCTCATACCTCCCCTCCTCCCTCTGTCTCTCATACCTCCCCTCCTCCCTCTGTCTCTCATACCCCCTCCTCCCTCTGTCTCTCATACCCCCTCCTCCCTCTGTCTCTCATACCTCCCCTCCTCCCTCTGTCTCTCATACCTCCCCTCTGTCTCCCCTCCTCCGTCTCTCATACCTCCCTCCTCCCTCCGTCTCTCATATCTCCCCTCCTCTGTCTCTCATACCCCCTCCGTCTCCCCTCCTCCCTCCGTCTCTCATACCTCCCCTCCTCCCTCCGTCTCTCATATCTCCCCTCCTCTGTCTCTCATACCCCCCCTCCGTCTCCCCTCCTCCCTCCGTCTCTCATATCTCCCCTCCTCTGTCTTCCTTCCTCTCTCCCAGACGGTCCGGTGCGTTTGCGTCGGGAGGTGGTTCTCCTGACAGATGACCGTAACCTGCGTGTCAAAGCCCTGACCAGGAATGTGCCGGTCAGAGACATCCCCGCATTCCTCACCTGGGCCAAAGTGGGCTGAACCGGGTCACACACAGACCACGCCCAGAGCACCCAGACAACCAATCAACTGCTGATAACCGCTGGCCACCTCCCACACCACCTTGGAGTGGAGAAGGAGAATATACACTAATGCAGAAGAGAAGACTGTTGGGGGGAGAGAGAGACGAAGGAGAAACTCATTTTTTTTGTTGGTGGAAAAGCTCAAATGAAAACTTTTTAAAAAGCTTCTTTTTTGGGGGAGGAGTGGAATGAGTTGAATTGTCTGAGAGCTTTTTTCTCCTCTCGTTGTGGTGAGGTAGGTGTGTGTGTTAACTGCTTCTCTCAGAGGGAAGTAGGAGGGAGGACAGGAGCAGGGAGAGATGCAGGAAGAACTGCAGAAGAGAGAGAGCGAGAGGAGGTGTGTGTGTTATTAACTGGCTCTCCATTCCAGCCCTTCATAACTTCTGCAGTGTGTTCACAAGGCCAGCAGCAGTATTTACCTCTGTGGAAACAACAGAGCAGAGAAGGAAGAGGGAGAGAGAGAGAGAGAGGTTAGGGCTGAGGAGGAAGGCCGTAGCCTGACTGAAGACTTATCACTGGCTGTGTGATTTGTCTGTTTAACTGACATCTTGTCTGTAACCTCAGAGCAGCACAGAGAGAGGCCCTGTAGTGGCAAGGAGGGCGGCTGTGGTGATGGGTTACCAGGTTCTGGTGTATTAGATAGGGGATTGGTACCCCGCCTTAATCTCCTTGACGCGGAGCCACGCGCTCAGCCTCGGATGGCCAGGATGTGGTTTGCATCCCAGTTGCCCAGCAACAGTGTTGGTGATGTTGGTGCCCCAGCAGCTTGATGGTGACGGAGTCATTTCCAAGTTGGGGTTTCTATAAAGGAGCAGCTTTAAAAAAAAAATCAAAAGACGAAGAAAATAGACTTTTTCTGATTTAGCATTGTGGTTGTGGCGGTGTGTTTTAGTTGGTATCCATTGTGTGTGTGTGTGTGTGTGTGTGTGTACACGTGTGTGTGTGTGTGTGTGTGTGTACACGTGTGTGTGTGTGTGTGTACACGTGTGTGTGTGTGTGTGTGTGTGTGTGTGTGTGTGTGTGTGTGTGTGTGTGTGTGTGTGTGTGTGTGTGTGTGTGTGTGTGTGTGTGTGTGTGTGTGTGTGTGTGTGTGTGTGTGTGTGTGTGTGTGTGTGATGTTTATGCTCTCCAGAAGAGCTCGTCTTTCTGCTTCCATTTTTTTCCACCCACAAACCGTTTAGGTTTGATTTAAAGTTTTTTAACAAGTCAAATAAGATTTGAATGATTTATTTCATCATATAATTGAGTTTGTTTCTCTTGGGTTTTTACCACCACCTGTGGGGTAAACTCAACAGCTTGTTCAGCTTCTATTCATGATCTATTTTTCTTCACATTGAGTACAGAACTCCGCTGATCTGAGTGAACATATCTAGACATGTTCAGTAACATGCGTGTGCGTAACAGGATTTCTCGTTACTGGTAATTGGCGGATTTTTTCCCCACTCCCTAAAAAATCAAACAAGGTAAGGCGATAAGTATAATTTGCCTCGGCCAAATTGTCCGGAAGAATCCCATTTGCAAAAGATTGTTGTTGTTGTTGTTGTTGATGGAAATACATTTATCCGGTCTTGCTTATCGGCCTGTAGGTAAATGTGCATAATTAAGTGGAATTAAATTGTCGCGTTCCTTTTTCCCAGTCGTCCTGTCTTCCCACGGCATACAGAGACCTGAACATCACCTGTCAGACAGAGCTGCTGAGACTCTGGTTCAGCTCGTTGCTGGACTGACTTTTATAAGCCCAGTTATTATTACGCAACAATTCTACATGCAATCGCGTGTTAACAGTTTTGATTGCCACAATTTTTTTTACTTTTTTTAAATGACCTATTTTTATTTCTCAACTGGTCTTATTGAAGTGCGCCTCCAATTTGAGTGCATATGTAACGGTCAGCAGTCTATCAGCGCCTCACCCACCACCTGGCAATGTGAGCTGGAGGCAATGTGCATTTTGAAAACAGTGCTTTCACAACACTTGACTTTTTTTTCCACATTCTGTTCTTAAAAGCCTGAATATAAAATGGATTTGATTTTGTGTCACTGATCTACACACAATACGCCCATAATGACATCACAATACGGCCATAATGACATCACAATACGCCCATAATGACATCACAATACGGCCATAATGACATCACAATACGCCCATAATGACATCACAATACCCCATAATGACATCACAATACGCCCATAATGACATCACAATACGCCCATAATGACATCACAATACGGCCATAATGACATCACAATACGCCCATAATGACATCACAATACCCCATAATGACAAGGTGGAATTATGTTTTTAGAAATGAACTAAAAATGAAAGGCTGAAATGTCTTGAGTCAATAAGTATTCAAACCCTTTTGTTATGGCCTAAATTGGTGCTTAACAAGTCAAAAAGTTGCATGGACCGACTGTGCAATAATGTTCAACATGATTTTTAAATTACTTATTTCAAGCACAGATTCAACCAGGGAGGTTTTCCAAAGGTTTTCAAAGAAGGGCACCTATTGGTAAAAACCCCAAAAAGCAGACATTGAATATCCCTTTGAGAATGGTGAAGTTATTAATTTCACTTTGGATGGTGTATCAATACACCCAGTCACTACAAAGATACAGGCGTCCTTCCTAACTCAGTTGCCGGAGAGGAAAGAAACCACTCAGGAATTTCACCATGAGGCCAATGGTGAAAAATGGTTACAAGGTTTAATGGCTCAGATAGTAGATAACTAAGGATGGGTCAACAACATTGTAGTTACTCCACAATACTAACCTAATTGACAGAGTGAAAACTATTCCAAAACATCCCATCCTGTTTGCAATAAGGCACTAAAGTAATACTGCAAAAAAAATTGCCGAAGAATTTAACTTTTTGTATAAAGTGTTATATTTGGGTCAAATACAACTTATTACTGAGTACCACTCTTCATATTTTCTCTCCCCCCCCTGCTTTGGTGGCTTTTTTTGGGGGGGGTGGGGTAAAAAAGACAGAGTAGAGCTAGGCACAGGAAAAACTCCTAGAGGAAAACTTGGTTCAGTCTGCTTTCCACCAGACACTGGGAGATGAAATCACCTTTCAGCAGGACAACAACCTAAAACACACACTGGAATTGCTTACCACAGCTGTAATCGCTCTAGACAACATTAGATGTTACAGTTTTTACTTAAATTGGCAATAAAACTATGGCAAGACTTGGAAATGTCTGTCTAGCAATGATCAACAAACAACTTGACAGAGCTTGAACAATTTTTGTAATAATAAGTGCAAATATTGTACAATCCAGGTGTGTAAAGCTCTTAGAGACTTACCCAGAAAGACTCACAGCTGTGATCGCTCTTAGAGACTTACCCAGAAAGACTCACAGCTGTGATCACTCTTAGAGACTTACCCAGAAAGACTCACAGCTGTGATCACTCTTAGAGACTTACCCAGAAAGACTCACAGCTGTGATCACTCTTAGAGACTTACCCAGAAAGACTCACAGCTGTGATCACTCTTAGAGACTTACCCAGAAAGACTCACAGCTGTAATCTCTCTTAGAGACTCACCCAGAAAGACTCACAGGTGTAATCACTCTTAGAGACTTACCCAGAAAGACTCACAGCTCTTAGAGACTCACCCAGAAAGACTCACAGCTGTGATCACTCTTAGAGACTTACCCAGAAAGACTCACAGCTGTAATCGCTCTTAGAGACTTACCCAGAAAGACTCACAGCTGTGATCACTCTTCGAGACTTACCCAGAAAGACTCACAGCTGTAATCGCTCTTAGAGACTTACCCAGAAAGACTCACAGCTGTAATCGCTCTTAGAGACTTACCCAGAAAGACTCACAGCTGTAATCGCTCTTAGAGACTTACCCAGAAAGACTCACAGCTGTAATCGCTCTTAGAGACTTACCCAGAAAGACTCACAGCTGTAATCGCTCTTAGAGACTTACCCAGAAAGACTCACAGCTGTAATCGCTCTTAAAGACTTACCCAGAAAGACTCACAGCTGTAATCGCTCTTAGAGACTTACCCAGAAAGACTCACAGCTGTAATCACTCTTAGAGACTTACCCAGAAAGACTCACAGCTGTAATCGCTCTTAGAGACTTACCCAGAAAGACTCACAACTATAATCGCTCTTAAAGACTTACCCAGAAAGACTCACAGCTGTAATCGCTCTTAGAGACTTACCCAGAAAGACTCACAACTATAATCGCTCTTAAAGACTTACCCAGAAAGACTCACAACTATAATCGCTCTTAGAGACTTACCCAGAAAGACTCACAGCTGTAATCGCTCTTAGAGACTCACCCAGAAAGACTCACAACTATAATCGCTCTTAAAGACTTACCCAGAAAGACTCAACTATAATCGCTCTTAGAGACTTACCCAGAAAGACTCACAGCTGTAATCGCTCTTAGAGACTTACCCAGAAAGACTCACAGCTGTAATCGCTCTTAGAGACTTACCCAGAAAGACTCACAGCTGTAAACACTGATAAAGGTGATTCTAACATGTATTGACTCAAGGGGGTCGAATACTTATCTAATCAATATATATTTGTGTTTTGAATTTTTCTTTGACAAGAATATTTTGTGTAGATCGTTGACCGAAAAATCCATTTTAATCCCAGTTTGTAACGTCAGAAAACGTGGAAATGGTTAAGGGGTGTGAATACTTTCTCTGAAGGCACCCGAAAGGTTTTACTTCATATTATGAGTCTTACAATGTTCGACCATAAACGTGGAGGCAATTATTTTATAAAGACTTCCTCATTAAGCCATTTCTCTCCTATTCTATTGGTTTTTCATATCAACAATAGTCATATTAGCAAACCGTATTTTACATCGTTAGATCCTCTTTCTAACAGAGATGATGATCTGAGATGCATTGTGTTTACAAAAGTATGTGGACACCACTTCAAAATAGTGGATTTCGGGCTATTTCAGACACCCGTTGCTGACAGGTTTATCAAAATCGAGTACACAACCATGCAATCTCCATAGACTAACATTGGCAGTAGAATGGCCTTATTGAAGAGCTCAGTGACTTTCAACGTAATGCCACCTTTCCAACAAGTCAGTTTGTCAAATGTCTGCCCTGGTCAACTGTAGGTGTTGTTATTGTGAAGAGGAAACGTCTAGGAGCAACAACGGCTCAGCTGCGAAGTGGTAGGCCACACAAGCTCACAGAACGGAACCGCCGAGTGCTGAAGCGTGTAAAAATCATCTGTCCTCGTGTAACGGATGTGAAACGGCTAGCTTAGTTAGCGGTGGTGCACGCTAAATAGCGTTTCAATCGGTGACGTCACTTGCTCTGAGACCTTGAAGTATACCACACCTTGAAGTGGTTTCCCCTTGCTCTGCAAGGTGGAAGAGGGATAATGGTCTGGGGCTGTTTTTCATGGTTCAGGCTTTTGTGGAGCGATGGGTAACGATGCTTCGTGGGTAACTGTTGTTGATGTGTGCAGAGGGTCCCTGGTTCGCGCCCGGGTATAAACGAGGAACGGTCTACAGTTATACTGTTACACTCGGTTGCAACACTCACTACAGAGTTCCTAACTGCCTCTGGAAGCAACGTCGGCACAAGAACTGTTCATCGGTGGCTTCATGAAATGGGTTTCCGTGGCCGAGCAGCCGCACGCAAGCCTAACATGCACAGTGCCAAGCGTCGGCTGGAGTGGTGTAAAGGTCGCGGGCAATGGAAACGGGTTCTCTGAAGGGTTGAATCACGCTTCACCTTCTGGCAGTCCGATGGATGCTAGGAGGACGGCTACCTGCCCCAATTCATAGTGCCAACTGTAAAGTTTGGTGGAGGAGGGATAATAGTCTGGGGCTGTTTTTCATGGTTCAGGCCCCTTAGTTCCAGTGAACGGAAATAATTACATTCCATCACACAATGACATTCTAGACGATTCTGTGCTTCCAACTTTATGGCAACAGTTTGGGGAAGGCCCTTTCCTGTTTCAGCATGACGTCCACACAGAAATGGTTTGTCGAGATCGGTGTGGAAGAACTTGACTGGCCTGCACATTGCCCTGACCTAAACCCCATCGAACACCTTTGGGATGAATTGGAACACCAACTGCCTAATGGCGCAACATCACTAATGCTCTTGTGGCTGAATGGAAGCAAGTCCCCGCAGCAATGTTCCAACATTTAGTGGAAAGCCTTCCCAGAAGAGTGGAGGCTGTTATAGCAGCAATGTTCCAACATCTAGTGGAAAGCCTTCCCAGAAGAGTGGAGGCTGTTATAGCAGCAATGTTCCAACATCTAGTGGAAAGCCTTCCCAGAAGAGTGGAGGCTGTTATAGCAGCAATGTTCCAACATCTAGTGGAAAGCCTTCCCAGAAGAGTGGAGGCTGTTATAGCAGCAATGTTCCAACATCTAGTGGAAAGCCTTCCCAGAAGAGTGGAGGCTGTTATAGCAGCAATGTTCCAACATCTAGTGGAAAGCCTTCCCAGAAGAGTGGAGGCTGTTATAGCAGCAATGTTCCAACATCTAGTAGAAAGCCTTCCCAGAAGAGTGGAGGCTGTTATAGCAGCAATGTTCCAACATCTAGTGGAAAGCCTTCCCAGAAGAGTGGAGGCTGTTATAGCAGCAGTGTTCCAACATCTAGTGGAAAGCCTTCCCAGAAGAGTGGAGGCTGTTATAGCAGCAGTGTTCCAACATCTAGTGGAAAGCCTTCCCAGAAGAGTGGAGGCTGTTATAGCAGCAATGTTCCAACATTTAGTGGAAAGCCTTCCCAGAAGAGTGGAGGCTGTTATAGCAGCAATGTTCCAACATCTAGTGGAAAGCCTTCCCAGAAGAGTGGAGGCTGTTATAGCAGCAATGTTCCAACATCTAGTGGAAAGCCTTCCCAGAAGAGTGGAGGCTGTTATAGCAGCAATGTTCCAACATCTAGTGGAAAGCCTTCCCAGAAGAGTGGAGGCTGTTATAGCAGCAATGTTCCAACATCTAGTAGAAAGCCTTCCCAGAAGAGTGGAGGCTGTTATAGCAGCAATGTTCCAACATCTAGTAGAAAGCCTTCCCAGAAGAGTGGAGGCTATTATAGCAGCAATGTTCCAACATCTAGTGGAAAGCCTTCCCAGAAGAGTGGAGGCTGTTATAGCAGCAATGTTCCAACATCTAGTAGAAAGCCTTCCCAGAAGAGTGGAGGCTGTTGTAGTAGCAATGTTCCAACATTTAGTGGAAAGCCTTCCCATAAGAGTGGAGGCTGTTATAGCAGCAAAGGAGGGAACCAGCTCCATATTAAATGGCCATGATTTTTGGAAGGAGATTTTCGATGAGCAGGTGTCCACATATTTTGGTCATGTAGTGTGTATATATATCAAACGGTGTTTTCTCACGAAAATGCCTTTTTTTTATTTTATTTTATTTTTCATTACAGGAGTTGCATGTTTGGTTAAGATGAATAAACAAAATGTGATTTCCGTCATTCTGAACACCGTGGGTGAATGCACTAAACGGGTTGATGCAGCCGATGCATAATTCTCCGCTAAAATTTTCAGATGTCGTCTGACGTCATCAATTAAAACGTGTCCGGTCACTTTGCCCGGCCCCTACATTTTGCTTAAGAAAAACCCCTGGTTACGCAAACAACTCCTCGTGCATATGAACCCGCGTGCGTCACAGTACTTTCGCAACCATACAACGTCCCACACGCTGTAAACAAATATAACATCTGTGAATTACATTTTACCTGACGTAAATGTTTACGTCATGTCGGCATGCTGTGATCGTTTTGTTATATGCGTGCTCACGTTGTGTTACCAGTTCTACAGACCGTCCAGAGTTAGTTAGCCCTCCGTTTATTACCAGTCTATATGACAGGAACACACACGTCTGTAACAGTCTGTTAGCCAAGTCTACGAACAACTACAGATAACATTAGTTATTACTCTCGATCGTTTGGTCTTTACCTTTGTGTGTGCCTGTGTGTACACTTTTAATTTATTCAAGAATATTTGGGTGAAACTAGCTAGCTAACTGAAATCACAAGCCTGCATGTTCTAGCCTCTCAATGTTTTCCATTTTCTGTTTGAATAAAATATTTGTTTTGATTCAAATCAGTTGTCTGTTTTATTTACGTGTTTTACGTGTGGTTGTGGTGCGCAATGATCTGTTTACATGTATACTGATGTGGCAAAGCCTTTAGATGCAAGTACTCCTTCAAACAAACATGTGAGGACCACTGTCCCAGGCGCAGCAACATACAGCGGTCCTGTGTGCAGCAAAGGCTTGAAGAAACCAAAGCCTTTAAAAAAAAAACAAGATAAGTCACACAGAGGAGAAATCACACAAGTGTCCAGTGTGCATTAAACACATCACGAGTGCAAAGAATGTGACAAATGCTTCTACTGCAAGGAGCACCTGGTGACTCACACAGGGGAGAAACTTTAGGTGCTCTGCATGTGGAAAAGGCTTCACATCAGCCTCTTCTCTAAAAAAAATTCAGCCACACTGGAGAGAAATCGAATCAGTGCCATGAATGTGGCAAATTCAACAATCATATAGGTTGTAGTGTGGGGGGTACCAACCAGGTTATAGGGGGGGGGGGTACCAACCAGGTTGTAGTGTGTGGGGGGGTACCAACCAGGTTATAGTGTGGGGGTACCAACCAGGTTATAGGGGGGGGTACCAACCAGGTTGTAGTGTGGGTGTGGGTTATAGGTGGGGGGGGGTACCAACCAGGTTATAGTGTGGGGGGGTACCAACCAGGTTGTAGTGTGGGGGGTACCAACCAGGTTATAGTGTGGGGGGGTACCAACCAGGTTATAGTGTGGGGGGGTACCAACCAGGTTATAGTGTGGGGGGTGCCAACCAGGTTATAGTGTGGGGGGGTGCCAACCAGGTTATAGTGTGGGGGTACCAACCAGGTTATAGTGTGTGGGGGGTACCAACCAGGTTATAGTGTGGGGGGGGTACCAACCAGGTTATAGTGTGGGGGGGGGTACCAACCAGGTTATAGTGTGGGGGGGTACCAACCAGGTTATAGTGTGGGGGGGGGGTACCAACCATGTTATAGTGTGGGGGGTACCAACCAGGTTATAGTGTGGGGGGGGGTACCAACCAGGTTATAGTGTGGGGGTACCAACCAGGTTATAGTGTGGGGGTACCAACCAGGTTATAGTGTGGGGGTACCAACCAGGTTATAGTGTGGGGGGGGGGGTACCAACCAGGTTATAGTGTGGGGGGTTATAGTGTGGGGGTACCAAGGGTTATAGTGTGGGGGGGTACCAACCAGGTTGTAGTGTGGGGGGGTACCAACCAGGTTGTAGTGTGGGGGGGGTACCAACCAGGTTATAGTGTGGGGGTACCAACCAGGTTATAGTGTGGGGGGGGGTACCAACCAGGTTATAGTGTGGGGGTACCAACCAAGTCAGTACTTTGCTGAAGCACCTTTGGCAGCGAGTCATCTTCGGTATGACGCTACAAGTTTTGCAAATCAAATCAAAGATTATTTGTCATGTGCACCGAATACAACAGTGAAATGCTTAATTACAGGCTCTAACCAATAGTGCAAATAAAAGGTGTGTGTGTAGGTAAGTAAAGAAATAAAACAACAGTAAAAAGACAGGCTAAAAGTAAAGAGGCTATATACAGTAGAGGCTATATACAGTAGAGAGGCTATATACAGTAGAGAAGCTATAAACAGACACCAGTTAGTCAGGCTGATTGAGGTAGTATGTACATGTAGATATGGTTAAAGTGACTATGCATATATGATGAACAGAGAGTAGCAGCAGCGTAAAAGAGGGGTTGGCGGGTGGCGGGACACAATGCAGATAGCCCGGTTAGCCATTTGACTACCTGTTCAGGAGTCTTATGGCTTGGGGGTAAAAACTGTTGAGAAGCCTTTTTGTCCTAGACTTGGCACTCCAGTACCGCTTGCCATGCGGTAGTAGAGAGAACAGTCTGTGACTGGGGTCTTTGACAATTTTTAGGGCCTTCCTCTGACACCGCCTGGTGTAGAGGTCCTGGATGGCAGGCAGCTTTGCCCCAGTGATGTACTGGGCCATACGCACTACCCTCCGAAGTGCCTTGCGGTCGGAGGCCGAGCAATAACCGTACCAGGCAATGATGCACACCTGTATTTGGGGGGTTTCTCCCATTCTTCTCTGCAGATCCTCTCATGTTCTGTCAGGTTGGATGGGAAGTGTTGCTGCACAGCTATTATCAGGTCTCTCCAGAGATCTTCGATTGGGTTCAAAACTTCTAGTGGTGTTCTCCACATGGCCAGACTTCTAGTGGTCTTCTCCACATGGCCAGACTTCTAGTGGTCTTCTCCACATGGCCAGACTTCTAGTGGTCTTCTCCACATGGCCAGACTTCTAGTGGTCTTCTCCACATGGCCAGACTTCTAGTGGTCTTCTCCACATGGCCAGACTTCTAGTGGTCTTCTCCACATGGCCAGACTTCTAGTGGTCTTCTCCACATGGCCAGACTTCTAGTGGTCTTCTCCACATGGCCAGACTTCTAGTGGTCTTCTCCACATGGCCAGACTTCTAGTGGTCTTCTCCACATGGCCAGACTTCTAGTGGTCTTCCCCACATGGCCAGACTTCTAGTGGTCTTCTCCACATGGCCAGACTTCCAGTGGTCTTCTCCCCTTTTAAATCATCTGTTGCTCATCCTTGAAAAATGACTGAAATAGACACAATTCGACATACTGTACAAACAATTATCTAGGCTTTTTCTTTTACCCGCTTTTTCTCATCAATTTCATTAACTAGCTAACTAAAGTGTCGTCAGTGGCTCGCTAACACGGAGAAACGGGACTAAATAAATTCATGGATTGGACACGGGTCTCGGATTTCGTTGGAGATGACCTCCAGGATTTTCCTGCAGGAAGTTGTAGTCTCGGTGAGGTGTTCTTATGTTGCTAATTAGCGTTTCAAATTTGAGAGTAAATTGAGGCTAAAATATTGATAAAACTCAACCTTCTTTGCAAGAAAATTACACGTTTATCAAAACGTCACGCCGGGATAATTCTACACGAAACACAGACCTTATATGAAGTAGTTCTAAAATTGTGCACACAAAAATGAATGGTAAAAAAAACGTATGGAAACATTACTGGGTTTTACCGCTCGGTTTTGTGGGTATTATGACACGTCCACTGTGCCTGACTGCAGCGCTGCCCATGAGAACACAGCCTGTTGGCCACTAGAGGCCTCTATCATTCTCTATGAGCAAGAACTAGCAAGAATAAGGCCGTTGACCTCGGCGATGTCTCTTCAAAATAACAGTCCCTAAATTCATTTTGTAAAAAATAAATAAATATATATATATATAAAAAATAATGGTCGAAATTTGTAACATTTTATTACGGAATGTAGCAGACTTATACTTTTAACAATATCAAAAAATAAAATAGTTGATAGCCTTAATACCACAAATAATATTAAAAGTAATGATACTCGATAGTTATATATATAGTATATATGCTCATTTTTCAGAGTGGCTAATCAGTTTAAATCCAATCAAATATATGACCCAAACACAAATCACATATCTCTTAGAAATACTTTATTATTTATTTAAGTGGTATAAAAATATATATCGATAATTGTGCACATGTTCCATAATTTTCGCCCTAATTAATAATTTGCGAAGTATAAAGGATAGGACTCTTAGTCTGAAGGATTCCAAAAAAATCCGTGACCCAGAAGTACTTAGTTATTCTTGCTAGCTTCACAGCCGTTTCAGTACTATCAATTTTCAGACCGTACTTTACAGTCTTTGGTTACATGTTTTGAACAAGACTTGTGGGTTTTATCTATGTTTTTTATGGGAATTTTAAAAAAAGGGTCTGACATTTTAATCTGTCCCCAAAATGTCCAAACTACAGCTGTTGAATGTGTTTATCACCGAGCGTTTAACAACAGCAGCAGTGGAGATATTTGGTTCAGCAGAAAAGACATTAGCAGAGTACCAGGAGCGACTAACAACAGCGGCATTTGAGATATTTGTTGTGGTGGAAAAGACGATCGCAGAGGTTCAGGGAGAGAACGACCGTCTACGAGGGCTTCTTCTGGGTCATTTAGGAGCAGGTTTGTTACTGATTTAACCTTAAGGTTATTTAACATGTGTTTTCTGAATCACACTAGTTAGTGGCCAGCCCAATCTGTACCACTGCCATCATGTGCCCACTAGTGTCGCGTTCTTTATGACCTTTACGTTTTGGAACGTTCAGATAGAAATAGACCATGTAGAACTAACATGCCTCTGTGAGATGAAGAATAAGGAATCACGTCGGCTCTATTCCTTACATTTTTATCTGCACTGTTCGATAACGTTTGGCAAATGAACATTGCCCAGTTGTCGTATTAAATTGTGTCGTCATGTGAGTTAATTAAGCAACAAGGGTGTGGTATATGACCAATATACCAAGGCTGTTCTTATGCCCAATGCGGGGTGCCTGGACACAGCCCTTAGTTGTGGTTTATTGGAAGATTAATTCACCTTTCAGCAGGACAATAACCTAAAACGTAAGGCCAAATCTACAATGGAGAAGACAGTGAATGTTCTACAGTGCAGAGCTAGTTTACACTTAAATCTACTTAAATCTACAGCAAGACCTGAAAATGGTTGTCTTTGCAATGATCAACAACCAATTAGACAGAGCTTGGAGAATGTAGAAAGTAATCATGGGTAAATGCTGCACCTATCCAGGTGTAATAAAAGCTCTTGGAGAATGTAGAAAGTAATCATGGGTAAATGCTGCACCTATCCAGGTGTAATAAAAGCTCTTGGAGAATGTAGAAAGTAATCATGGGTAGAATATCCCAGAAATACTCACAGCTGTAATCACTACCAAAGGGGATTCTATAAAGTATTTAGTCAGGGGTGTGAATATGTTAATGAGATATTTCTGTATTTCATTTTCAATAAATCAGCAAACATTTCTAAAAACATGTTTGCACTTTGTCACTGTGGGGGTATTGTATGTCGATGGATGAGAGAAAAATATAAATTGTAATATCAAAAAGGTGAAATAAGTCGAGGGGTATGAACACTTTCTGAAGGCCCTGTAGATAGTCTGTGTGGTCAGTTCACTGTACATGTTTTGTAGGTTGTTCCAAATGAACTAACCCCATGCACATATAGTCAGATATAAATGTACGTAATTGTATCATGAAACTCATAGACATGGGGGAGAGGTCTGAATTTTTAACTTCGGATTTCCCTGTTCAAGCCCGAATATATCACCCTTGGACTAAAACGATGACTTACTGACTGACTTAAATCGTTGTGAAACATCACTGCTTTTGGCATCGTTTTTTAGCTGAAAGAGGTGGGTTTTCTCTGGTGTGGCCGTTATAATCTTAACTAACTGCAAAATAATGTATTCAGAAATCATACTAGTAACTACTAACTGGTAGTTAAAACGCATAGTTCACAACGATGGGCAATTTGCAATTATTGCTTAAAATGAGTCTTTAAAACATGTGTAATATTTTTCTGACGAGGTAAACACTATGTTACCAAGTCCTCCTGAGAATCTGCCTTTTCAATATACCAAGTCCTCCTGAGGATCTGCCTTTTCACTATACCAAGTCCTCCTGAGGATCTGCCTTTCACTATACCAAGTCCTCCTGAGGATCTGCCTTTTCACTATACCAAGTCCTCCTGAGGATCTGCCTTTTCACTATACCAAGTCCTCCTGAGGATCTGCCTTTTCACTATACCAAGTCCTGCTGAGGATCTGCCTTGCTAGGAAGTGACTGACAACACAGCTCTTAGCTCCCTCTGTCCTACAGGACAACATTTGTTTGTATTGCTCTTAAATATTTTGAATACTTTTTTTATCTTATTAACACTTTGTTCTAGCTAGCTATTTGTGTCGGTAGCTATGAAGTAAACACAAGAGATGAAATAAAACTTTTTTTTTTTTAATGCTTATTTCCATATTAATCAGTTCAGCTGTTTCCAGATCATGTATCCCATCTAACCATAATGTCTCAATAGCCCAGTCTTACATTATCGTGGCTAGAAGGGGTACCGATTATGTCAGTCGAAGTGATGTCAAACGGTACCACTAAATGACCACGGTACTTGCCTACGGAGCAGCAAGAGGAACTGCCCCTCCCTACCTCCAGGCTCTAAATCTACACCCGAGCACTCCGTTCTACCACCTCTGGTCTCTTGGCCCTCCCACCCCTACGGGAGGGCAGTTCCCTTTCAGCTCAGTTAAGCTCCTCTCTTTCCTGGCACCTCTGCTGTCCTGAAGCAAGGACAGCAGCGTCTCTAACCAGCTGGTAGCCACATCCCTTCTAGCCATAACCAGTTGGTAGCCACATCCCTTCTAGCCATAACCAGTTGGTAGCTACTCCCTTCTAGCCATAACCAGCTGGTAGCCACATCCCTTCTAGCCATAACCAGCTGGTAGCTACTCCCTTCTAGCCATAACCAGCTGGTAGCTACTCCCTTCTAGCCATAACCAGCTGGTAGCTACTCCCTTCTAGCCATAACCAGCTGGTAGCCACATCCCTTCTAGCCATAACCAGCTGGTAGCTACTCCCTTCTAGCCATAACCAGCTTAATGTTTAAATCTCTGTAAAATAACGTTTTAAATCTCCTGTTCCTCCCAACCTTGCTCAATACACTCACCGTCTCCCAAGATGGCCGCTTAATTATAAACCTGAACCTAGGTTGAAGATAACTGGATAGGACAACCTCGTATTCCAATGCAGAAGCTTTCGAAATGAAAGAGATTCATGGAACTAGCGCCGGTCTCTTTTTAGAATTCTTCCTCATTTATGCAAAAAATTATGGGATATTAGAATCCTCTTCTTGTCCTAACCTGGATATATTCCATCTATATTTGAATGCAGGTGGTTAAGAACTTCCTCTTATGTAACATTGTAAATATGAAGTAGCAAAATGGGGCTAGTAAATCACCTGCTGCAGTTATGTTGCATTAGTTCAGAGAATTCTGAATAGACTTCAATGTGAATATTTGTAATTGTTTCTTGGGTGCTAGCTACTTATTTCCTTTCCTCTCTCTCCAGATTCCCAGCAGCTAAATCTCCCCGAAGAGGAGGTTTCCCCTAAGCAACAGCAGCAGCATTGTGAGCAAGAGTGGAGCCCCAGTCCGGGGCAGGAGGACCCAGAGCCCACACAGATTACAGAGGAACAGAAGGAACTCAGGACCAGTCAGGAGGAAGAGCAGCTTCAAAGACTTGGGTCTGCTACTACAGAGGTTGTACAGTTGATATTTATTCCTCCCTGTGTGGAAAGTGACTGTGACCAGGACAGCAAGACGGACTCTCTACCCTCCAACACAACTGAACAGACCCAATCAGCATTGGATGACGAGGACTACAGAGCATCACAACTATCCAGTCACTCTCAACTCCTCTCTGCATTAAATCCACACTGTTCTGCAGCTCTGAGTGAAATCATTGTAAGTATTGATGAAGACGAGGGTGAAGAACTACCGTCAAGGTCAAAGAGAACACGGGAAAAGAAGAAACAAATCTCTCAAGTCTGCACTGAGGCCAAGACAACCAGTGAGATGAAAGCACCTTTAAAGTCTCACACAAAGAGGAGACCATGCAAGTGTCATGTGTGCAGTAAATGCTTTAAGACACCAGGCCCTTTAAAGGTACATTGGAGAATTCACACAGGGGAGAAATCACACCGCTGTCCTTTTTGTTGTCAACGATTTAAGTCATTAAACGTTCTACAACTACACCAGAAAGTTCACACTGGGGAGAAAGATAGATCACAGCAATGTCCTGTGTGCTGTAAGTCCTTTCATAGCACAGCTTCTTTAAAATATCATCAGCGAATTCACACAGGGGAGAAATCATTTAAGTGCCAAAAAGGTGGCAGATCAGTCAGACGCAAGTGCTACGTCAACAAGCATATGAGGACTACCCGCCCAGGTGCAAAGACATACAGCTGTCCTGTGTGCAGTAGAAGCAGTCTAAAGGAACACCGGATGCTTCATAGTGAGAAACCCAATCAGTCTTCTGTGTGCAGTACAGACTTTATTAACTCCTTACCCAATTATAAAGTACATCCGAGCACTCACACAGGAGAGAAATCGTTTAAGTGTCCCGTGTGCATTAAAAGCTTCGCAACTGCAAGTCTTTTAAAAATACACCAGATATATCACACAGGGGAGAAATCGCACAAGTGCAAAGAATGCGACAAATGCTTCTACAGCAAGGGGCATCTGGTCAGGCATATGATGACTCACACAGGGGAGAAATTCTGTAAGTGCTCTGTATGTAAAAAACGCTTTATATCATCGTCTGCTCTAAAAAAACACTGTGAAATCGAAGAGGATCCTTGTCATCATGAAGTTTGTGGCAAAAGCGTCATGTGGAAGGGAAGCTTGACGGAACACTTAAATACGCACACAGGGAAGAAATCACCTAAGCGCCTTGTATTTGAAAAAGGCCTCGCATCATCAAGTGTTCTAAAACGCGACCAACTGGACCACTGCGGAGAGAAACCAGAAGAGAATCAATCTGAGAGGGAGTCGTATCTCTGCAGCGACTGTGGCAAAAGCTTCCGAACCATCAGTTACCTGAGAGTGCATATGAAGACTCACAGAGAGAGAGAGGTGCATAAATGTCCTGTATGTGGAAAAGGCTTCACGTCATCTGCTTATTTCAAACTCCACCAGCGAATCCACACCGGAGAGAAACAACATCGGTGCAACGTTTGCAGCAAAAGCTTCACTCTGAGTGGACACCTGACGGAACACATGAGGACTCACACAGGGGAGAAATCATTTAAGTGTCCGGTATGTGGGAAAAGTTTTACATCTTCAAGTGTTCTAAAACGTCACCAGCAGAATCACTGTGGAAAAACTGCAAAAGAAAAGCAATCTGAGGAAACGTCGTATCTCTGCAGCGACTGTGGCAAAAGTTTCAGAACAATGAGTTACCTGAGAGTGCATATGAAGACTCACAGAGAGAGAGAGGTGCATAAATGTCCTGAATGTGGAAAAGGCTTCAGGTGGGCCTCTTCGCTAAAAATCCATCAGAGAATTCACACAGGAGAGAAACCTTTTCTGTGCACGGTTTGTAGCAAAAGCTTCACTTGGAAGGGAACCCTAATAGAACACATGAAGAATCACACAGGGGAGAAATCACATCAGTGCCACGTCTGCAGCAAAAGGTTTGTTTATAGCAGAAGCCTGTCTCGTCACATGATGTCTCACACAGGGGAGAAACCTTTTAAGTGTCTGGTATGTGGAATATGCTGTACAACATCAAGTCTTCTGAAATGCCACCAGCGAATTCACACCGGTGTGAAACCATATCTATGTAACGTTTGTAGCAAACAATTCACTTGGAAGGGAGGTCTGACACAACATATGAAAAGTCACACAGGTGAGAGACCATATAAGTGCCCTGTGTGTGAAAAGGGCTTTATAACGTCGGGCGATCTGACACGCCACACGCGTGTTCACACCGGAGAGAAACCATTTCGCTGCAATGATTGTAACAAATGCTTTAGTCAGATCAGTTCCCTTAAATCACACATGAAGAATATTCACTAGAGAGAGAGAGAGAGAGAGAGAGAGAGAGAGTGAGATAACAGTATAAAATGTGTCAGTCCCAAGGATGAAAGGTCCATTCTAGTTGATACCGGTAAGGGCACAATATATCATGTTTGAAAGGAATGACTGAACTTGTAGAACATTGTCTATAGCCTACACTGAGTGTACAAAACATTAAGAACACCTTCCTCATTGAGTTGCACCCCCCCCCCCCCCAGAACGAGCCTCAATTCATCGTAGCATGGACTCTACAAGGTGTCAAAAGCGTTCCACAGGGATGCTGGACCATGTTGACTTCAATGCTTCCCACAGTTGTCAAGATGTCCTTTTGGGTGGTGGACCATTCTTAATACACACGGGAAACTGTTGAGTGTGAACCCAGCAGCGTTGCAGTTCTTGAGACAAACCGGTGCGCCTGTCACCTACTACCATACCCTGTTCAAAGGCACTTATATAGTTTTTTCTTGCCCATTCACCGTCTTGAATGGCACACATACACAATCCATGTCTCAAGGCTTAAAACTCCTTCTTTAACCTGTCTCCTCCCCTTCATCTACACTGATTGAAGTTAGATTTGAGGATTCACCTTGCAGAAATCGTTCTGCCATTTCCTGGTTGCAAAAGAACTGTACGTTTATGACACTGTATAGTGTAGAGAATCATTTAACCATCTAAACCATTTCCACAACCAAAGATTTTTAATTTTACAGCTGTTTGAAGCTGGTGTATGAAACTTAAGAATGGAAAGCATAGAAATAGAACAGATCTACCTCTTCTTAGACTTGCTTTCAATGAGAATGACGGATCTTTAACTCACATTTCTATGTGAATTTGGTCACGTCCCCCCCCCCCCTCCAAAAAAAGTGACATCAAGGGATCATAGCGTCCGCCTGTTGTGGAAAGAACGGGTGTTTCCTAAACTTTTGTACATTCAGTGTATGTTGCTTATTTTTTAAGAGAGCCGTATGTGAATTGGTAAGCATCGGGAGTCCTTACTGATAAGAAGGAAACAGGATATTTGAACGACCTAGCTATTAGCTAAGGACAATGTTCATGGTTCACAAAATGTCTGACTAAAATGATTATATTATCATTTTGAAGCAACTTTTTTTTTTTTTTTTTACATGGCTGTTAGAGTAAGACCGTAGGGCCTGGTATTCATAAACCTCTCATGGTGGATTTACACCCGAGACTTTACTCCACAGTGTCACCAGTGGCTCTAGTGTTATTTTGTTTCCATCAAGGAGTGTGACACTAAAGTCTTGTGGTGAGCAGAATCAACAAACCCCTGTGTCATCAAGTTGCTTTGTGACTTATTATGTAGGTCTGTGCAGGTCCAGTGAGTAGTAGGTCTGTACAGGTCGATGAGTGAGTAGTAGGTCTGTACAGGTCGATGAGTGAGTGGTAGGTCTGTACAGGTCGATGAGTGAGTAGTAGGTCTGTACAGGTCGATGAGTGAGTAGTAGGTCTGTACAGGTCGATGAGTGAGTAGTAGGTCTGTACAGGTCGATGAGTGAGTAGTAGGTCTGTACAGGTCCAGTGAGTAGTAGGTCTGTACAGGTCCAGTGAGTAGTAGGTCTGTACAGGTCCAGTGAGTAGTAGGTCTGTACAGGTCCATGAGTAGTAGGTCTGTACAGGTCCGTGAGTAGTAGGTCTGTACAGGTCCGTGAGTAGTAGGTCTGTACAGGTCCGTGAGTAGTAGGTCTGTACAGGTCCAGTGAGTAGTAGGTCTGTACAGGTCCAGTGAGTAGTAGGTCTGTACAGGTCCAGTGAGTAGTAGGTCTGTACAGGTCCAGTGAGTAGTAGGTCTGTACAGGTCCAGTGAGTAGTAGGTCTGTACAGGTCCATGAGTGAGTACTCGTAAACAAAGGGAGTTATTATGTAGGTCTGTGGTTTCTCCACCTTTGTTGGCATAGATAAAGTCTATAAAAGGTAGATGTACTGTCTCACCTAAACCCATTCTTTCTCTCTCTGCTTTTAAAAAATAGGATTAACGGAACTGTCAACAGCTCACATTCATGGGCCACCGGTAACAACTCTTAACATGTATTCTAGCAGCTGAATTAGCTAATGTGTTTTATTTTTAATTTATTTTAAGTGTCCCACTAGGGCATTTCAGACTACCTTTTTTTAACTGAAGAATGTCTTCTTTTTTTTACGATTGTGTTTTGCTTTTCATTTATTGTTGTGTATAATGTTTAGTTTAATGTGTATATTGTATTTTGATGTGCATTGACTCACTGTCAAAATAAAGGTGAAATAAAAATAACTTGGAGGTTTGGTGGGGATTGCAGCCAGAATAGGGTGACGTGGGAGATTTTTTATTTTTTAACTTAGATATTTATGACGCAATTTAATGACCATGTTTGATCACAAAGAAGTACGCAGCGAGTCCGATTGCGAGTGACGATGTTGATTTTATTCAACGCTTTAGCCTTACGGCTGCTTTCGTCATGCCACATTCACACGCAGAATTATGAAACTAACATTCTGGACTTGCTAACTGGTTGGAACGCGGCATGTGTAGAACTACAACCAGTTAACAGCTAGGACATTTCCAGAGACCGACTAACCACGTGAACATTGCATTAGTTTTAGCAGAAGCACCTCTGGGAATAGTGTTTCAGCTTGAATTTCAATGGGTCACCAATGAAGGGGGTTCGATTCATTTCAACCGGGTGCCCGTGTATGTGTGTTTTGCACTTGCTGAAAGTTGATTGCGTTCCATTTGGATACGGTGTGGCAATACCAATGATTTGTTTACATGGCAGGTTAGGTGGATTAGAATGAGGTTAGGACAAGGATTACGGTTGAAGCCAAATTAATCCGATAATGTGGTTGTGGGCTCCGGAGGCATGCAGACACCAAATCAAGCTTCGTACCACATTTCCATGTACCTCTTAAATTTTGTAACAATGCGGAGGGCTCCGCATTGACATGATTGGTTGACGGTGTGTGAGGAGGGGGCGGGAGTTCCTGTATAAACAAAAACTCACGTCCCTCACAACAGCTCTGCGAAGCCAAAAAGTATGTTTGCTCTGACTTCTTCTGAGGCCGCATCACAGTAAATGCTGTATGGCCACTGCAGATGTTGGATTGACCAGGCAGAGCCTTTTAGGTTTACATACTGACCACACCGCTCGTGTCGCGTGCGTAAGCGTTTCAAAAATACACATGCATGTTATTCATTCATTGCAGCCACTGCTCGTGTCGCGTCAACGTAGCCAGGCGCTAAAATAGAACTTGGTTCTATTTGTGACGCGCTACAAATCCCCCTGCCTCTCCCATCTCCTCATTGGTTTTTAGGAGCATATTCCCACGTGGGTGATTGAAAGATGAACTGGGTTCCACACAAGTTTTCCCCGAAAAGTGTTCGCTTTTAATTGATGCTTTATCTGCCTTCCCGGTGGCAAAATACTATTAGAATGATTCACCTTCTGCTTTGTTGACAATATTACTGAGGCGCAGATTACTGTTCCGTTTGACCTTCTGCTTTGTTGACAGATTTACTGAGCGGCGCAGATTACTGTTCCGTTTGACCTTCTGCTTTGTTGACAGAATTACTGAGAGGCGCAGATTACTGTTCCGTTTGACCTTCTGCTTTGTTGACAGAATTACTGAGAGGCGCAGATTACTGTTCCGTTTGACCTTCTGCTTTGTTGACAGAATTACTGAGAGGCGCAGATTACTGTTCCGTTTGACCTTCTGCTTTGTTGACAGAATTACTGAGAGGCGCAGATTACTGTTCCGTTTGACCTTCTGCTTTGTTGACAGAATTACTGAGAGGCGCAGATTACTGTTCCGTTTGACCTTCTGCTTTGTTGACAGAATTACTGAGAGGCGCAGATTACTGTTCCGTTTGACCTTCTGCTTTGTTGACAGAATTACTGAGAGGCGCAGATTACTGTTCCGTTTGACCTTCTGCTTTGTTGACAGAATTACTGAGAGGCGCAGATTACTGTTCCGTTTGACCTTCTGCTTTGTTGACAGAATTACTGAGAGGCGCAGATTACTGTTCCGTTTGACCTTCTGCTTTGTTGACAGAATTACTGAGAGGCGCAGATTACTGTTCCGTTTGACCTTCTGCTTTGTTGACAGAATTACTGAGAGGCGCAGATTACTGTTCCGTTTGACCTTCTGCTTTGTTGACAGAATTACTGAGAGGCGCAGATTACTGTTCCGTTTGACCTTCTGCTTTGTTGACAGAATTACTGAGAGGCGCAGATTACTGTTCCGTTTGACCTTCTGCTTTGTTGACAGAATTACTGAGAGGCGCAGATTACTGTTCCGTTTGACCTTCTGCTTTGTTGACAGAATTACTGAGAGGCGCAGATTACTGTTCCGTTTGACCTTCTGCTTTGTTGACAGAATTACTGAGAGGCGCAGATTACTGTTCCGTTTGACCTTCTGCTTTGTTGACAGAATTACTGAGAGGCGCAGATTACTGTTTGACCTTCTGCTTTGATGAAAATTACGGGTTCAATTACTGTTCCGTTTGACCTTCTGCATAAAATAACTTACTGTCGCTTGATATCAATTGAATTCAAATTACTGTTCCGTGACCTTCTGCTTTGTTGAAAATTACTGAGAGCTAAGAAGGTGCTTTGCAAAAGGTGCTTTCCTTCTGCTTTGTTGAAAATTACTGGGCTAAGAAGTTCCGTGACCTTCTGCTTTGTTGAAGAATTACTGAGGCTAAGAACTGGTGCTTTCAAAAGGTGCTTTCAAAAGCTTTGTTGACAGAATTTCAAACTGTTCCGGTGCTTTGTTGACAAAAGGGCTAAGAAGGTGCTTTCAAAAGGTGCTTTCAAAAGGGCTAAGAAGGTGCTTTCAAAAGGTGCTTTCAAAAGGTGCTTTCAAAAGGCCTAAGAAGGTGCTTTCAAAAGGTGCTTTCAAAAGGTGCTTTCAAAAGGTGCTTTCAAAAGGGCTAAGAAGGTGCTTTCAAAAGGTGCTTTCAAAAGGGCTAAGAAGGTGCTTTCAAAAGGGCTAAGAAGGTGCTTTCAAAAGGGCTAAGAAGGTGCTTTCAAAAGGGCTAAGAAGGTGCTTTCAAAAGGGCTAAGGTGCTTTCAAAAGGGCTAAGAAGGTGCTTTCAAAAGGGCTAAGAAGGTGCTTTCAAAAGGGCTAAGAAGGTGCTTTCAAAAGGGCTAAGAAGGTGCTTTCAAAAGGGCTAAGAAGGTGCTTTCAAAAGGGCTAAGAGGGTGCTTTCAAAAGGGCTAAGAAGGTGCTTTCAAAAGGTGCTTTCAAAAGGGCTAAGAAGGTGCTTTCAAAAGGGCTAAGAAGGTGCTTTCAAAAGGGCTAAGAAGGTGCTTTCAAAAGGGCTAAGAAGGTGCTTTCAAAAGGGCTAAGAAGGTGCTTTCAAAAGGGCTAAGAAGGTGCTTTCAAAAGGGCTAAGAAGGTGCTTTCAAAAGGGCTAAAAAGGTGCTTTCAAAAGGGCTAAGAAGGTGCTTTCAAAAGGGCTAAAAGGTGCTTTCAAAAGGGCTAAGAAGGTGCTTTCAAAAGGGCTAAGAAGGTGCTTTCAAAAGGGCTAAGGTGCTTTCAGAAGGTGCTTTCAGAAGGTGCTTTCAGAAGGTGCTTTCAGAAGGTGCATTCAGAAGGTGCATTCAGAAGGTGCTTTCAGAAGGTGCATTCAGAAGGTGCTTTCAGAAGGTGCTTTCCACCACAATTACGTCCACCCTCACTGCCGCTTTTGTTCGCCAACCCGGAAGTAGATTTCCCTCGGTCCTCAGAAGACATTTTGAATGAGAAAGAAGTCACGCAGAAACATGAACGTTGAAGAGTGTTTTTAAAGTTTAATTTTTCCCTCCAAATGTACAAACTACAGCCACAGTTACTGTACTGTCTTTGCTACAGCTGTTTATCACCTAACGGCTAATATTTTGGCGACGGTGAATATATTTGGTTCAGTGGAAAAGACAGTGGTAGTTGTGTTGTGAAAACCTTTCACTATTTAGCTTTCACTAAATTGAGCTGAAAAACGGTACATTACTCTGAGCTTTTAACACAATGCTCTCCATCCAACCTCACTGAGCTCGAGCTGTTTTGCAAGGAGGAATGGGAAAAAAATGTCAGTCTCTCGACGTGCAAAACTGATAGAGACATAGCCCAAGCGACTTACAGCTGTAAACGCAGCAAAAAGTGGCGCTACAAAGTATTAACTTAAGGGGGCTGAATAATTTTGCACGCCCAATTTTTCCGTTTTTGATTTGTTAAAAAGTTTCAAATATCCAATAAATGTCGTTCCACTTCATGATTGTGTCCCACTTGTTGTTGATTCTTCACAAAAAAATAGTTTTATATCTTTATGTTTGAAGCCTGAAATGTGGCAAAAGGTCGCAAAGTTCAATGGGGCCGAATACTTTCGCAAGGCACTGTATACAGACACAAGTATGCTTTATTTAACTAGGCAAGTCAGTCCAGAACAAATTCTTATTCACAACGATGGCCTACCGGGGAACAGTGGGTTAACTGGTCTAGGAACAGTGGGTTAACTGGTCTAGGAACAGTGGGTTAACTGCCTTGTTCAGGGGCAGAGCGACAGATTTGTAACTTGTCAGCTCAGGGATTCGATCCAGCAACCTTTCGGTTACTAGACGTTCTAACCACTAGGATACCTGCTGGTTACTAGATGTTCTAACCACTAGGCTACCTGCTGGATACTAGTCTAACGCTCTAACCACTAGGATACCTGCTGGTTACTAGACGTTCTAACCACTAGGCTACCTGCTGGTTATTAGATGCTCTAACCACTAGGCTACCTGCTGGTTACTAGTCCAACACTCTAACCACTAGGCTACCTGCTGGTTACTAGTCCAACACTCTAACCACTAGGATACCTGCTGGTTACTAGTCCAACACTCTAACCACTAGGCTACCTGCTGGTTACTAGACGTTCTAACCACTAGGATACCTGCTGGTTACTAGATGCTCTAACCACTAGGATACCTGCTGGTTACTAGATGTTCTAACTACTAGGATACCTGCTGGTTACTAGTCCAACACTCTAACCACTAGGCTACCTGCTGGTTACTAGACGCTCTAACCACTAGGCTACCTGCTGGTTACTAGTCCAACACTCTAACCACTAGGCTACCTGCTGGTTACTAGACGCTCTAACCACTAGGATACCTGCTGGTTACTAGATGCTCTAACCACTAGGCTACCTGCTGGTTACTAGACGTTCTAACCACTAGGCTACCTGCTGGTTACTTTCGGTTACTAGACGTTCTAACCACTAGGATACCTGCTGGTTACTTTCGGTTACTAGACGTTCTAACCACTAGGATACCTGCTGGTTACTAGACTCTCTAACCACTAGGCCACCTGCTGGTTACTAGATGCTCTAACCACTAGGATACATGCTGGTTACTAGATGCTCTAACCACTAGGCTACCTGCTGGTTACTAGTCCAACACTCTAACCACTAGGCTACCTGCTGGTTACTAGACGCTCTAACCACTAGGCTACCTGCTGGTTACTAGTCCAACACTCTAACCACTAGGCTACCTGCTGGTTACTAGACGCTCTAACCACTAGGATACCTGCTGGTTACTAGACGCTCTAACCACTAGGCTACCTGCTGGTTACTAGACGTTCTAACCACTAGGCTACCTGCTGGTTACTTTCGGTTACTAGACGTTCTAACCACTAGGATACCTGCTGGTTACTTTCGGTTACTAGACATTCTAACCACTAGGATACCTGCTGGTTACTAGACTCTCTAACCACTAGGCCACCTGCTGGTTACTAGACATTCTAACCACTAGGATACCTGCTGTTACTAGACTCTCTAACCACTAGAATGTATGCACCTGACTGGTTAAAAGCTAAATGGATGATGCTCTAACCACTAGGCTACCTGCTGGTTACTAGTCCAACACTCTAACCACTAGGCTACCTGCTGGTTACTTTCGGTTACTAGACGTTCTAACCACTAGGATACCCGCTGGTTACTTTCGGTTACTAGACATTCTAACCACTAGGATACCTGCTGGTTACTTTCGGTTACTAGACGTTCTAACCACTAGGATACCTGCTGGTTACTAGATGCTCTAACCACTAGGATACCTGCTGGTTACTAGACTCTCTAACCACTAGGCTACCTGCTGGTTACTAGTCCAACACTCTAACCACAAGGCTACCTGCTGGTTACTAGTCCAACACTCTAACCACTAGGATACCTGCTGGTTACTAGTCCAACACTCTAACCACTAGGCTACCTGCTGGTTACTAGACTCTCTAACCACTAGGATACCTGCTGGTTACTAGACTCTTAACCACTAGTACCAACTGGTTACTAGACTCTAACCACTAGGATACCTGCTGGTTACTAGTCCAACACTCTAACCACTAGGATACCTGCTGGTTACTAGTCCAACACTCTAACCACTAGGATACCTGCTGGTTACTAGATGCTCTAACCACTAGGCTACCTGCTGGTTACTAACTCTCTAACCACTACCACTAGACTCTCTAACCACTAGCTACCTGCTGGTTACTAGACTCTAACCACTAGGCTACCTGCTGGTTACTAGACACTCTAACCACTAGGCTACCTGCTGGTTACTAGACACTCTAACCACTAGGATACCTGCTGGTTACTAGACTCTCTAACCACTAGGATACCTGCTGGTTACTAGACTCTCTAACCACTAGGATACCTGCTGGTTACTAGTCCAACACTCTAACCACTAGGCTACCTGCTGGTTACTAGTCCAACACTCTAACCACTAGGCTACCTGCTGGTTACTAGACACTCTAACCACTAGGCTACCTGCTGGTTACTAGTCCAACTCTCTAACCACTAGGATACCTGCTGGTTACTAGTCCAACACTCTAACCACTAGGCTACCTGCTGGTTACTAGTCCAACACTCTAACCACTAGGATACCTGCTGGTTACTAGACACTCTAACCACTAGGCTACCTGCTGGTTACTAGTCCAACTCTCTAACCACTAGGCTACCTGCTGGTTACTAGTCCAACTCTCTAACCACTAGGATACCTGCTGGTTACTAGTCCAACTCTCTAACCACTAGGATACCTGCTGGTTACTAGACACTCTAACCACTAGGCTACCTGCTGGTTACTAGACACTCTAACCACTAGGATACCTGCTGGTTACTAGACGCTCTAACCACTAGGCTACCTGCTGGTTACTAGACTCTCTAACCACTAGGATACCTGCTGGTTACTAGACTCTCTAACCACTAGGATACCTGCTGGTTACTAGACTCTCTAACCACTAGGATACCTGCTGGTTACTAGTCCAACACTAACCACTAGGCTACCTGCTGGTTACTAGACTCTCTAACCACTAGGATACCTGCTGGTTACTAGACTCTCTAACCACTAGGATACCTGCTGGTTACTAGACTCTCTAACCACTAGGATACCTGCTGGTTACTAGTCCAACACTCTAACCACTAGGATACCTGCTGGTTACTAGTCCAACACTCTAACCACTAGGATACCTGCTGGTTACTAGACTCTCTAACCACTAGGATACCTGCTGGTTACTAGACTCTCTAACCACTAGGCTACCTGCTGGTTACTAGACTCTCTAACCACTAGGCTACCTGCTGGTTACTAGACTCTCTAACCACTAGGATACCTGCTGGTTACTAGACTCTCTAACCACTAGGCTACCTGCTGGTTACTAGACTCTCTAACCACTAGGCTACCTGCTGGTTACTAGACACTCTAACCACTAGGCTACCTGCTGGTTACTAGACGCTCTAACCACTAGGATACCTGCTGGTTACTAGTCCAACACTCTAACCACTAGGATACCTGCTGGTTACTAGACACTCTAACCACTAGGATACCTGCTGGTTACTAGACTCTCTAACCACTAGGCTACCTGCTGGTTACTAGACACTCTAACCACTAGGCTACCTGCTGGTTACTAGACTCTCTAACCACTAGGCTACCTGCTGGTTACTAGACACTCTAACCACTAGGCTACCTGCTGGTTACTAGACTCTCTAACCACTAGGATACCTGCTGGTTACTAGACACTCTAACCACTAGGATACCTGCTGGTTACTAGACACTCTAACCACTAGGATACCTGCTGGTTACTAGACTCTCTAACCACTAGGATACCTGCTGGTTACTAGACACTCTAACCACTAGGCTACCTGCTGGTTACTAGACACTCTAACCACTAGGATACCTGCTGGTTACTAGACACTCTAACCACTAGGATACCTGCTGGTTACTAGACTCTCTAACCACTAGGATACCTGCTGGTTACTAGACACTCTAACCACTAGGATACCTGCTGGTTACTAGACACTCTAACCACTAGGATACCTGCTGGTTACTAGACTCTCTAACCACTAGGATACCTGCTGGTTACTAGACTCTCTAACCACTAGACCTGCTGGTTACTAGACTAACCACTAGGATACCTGCTGGTTACTAGACTCTCTAACCACTAGGATACCTGCTGGTTACTAGACTCTCTAACCACTAGGATACCTGCTGGTTACTAGACACTCTAACCACTAGGATACCTGCTGGTTACTAGACTCTCTAACCACTAGGATACCTGCTGGTTACTAGACTCTCTAACCACTAGGATACCTGCTGGTTACTAGACTCTCTAACCACTAGGATACCTGCTGGTTACTAGACTCTCTAACCACTAGGATACCTGCTGGTTACTAGACTCTCTAACCACTAGGATACCTGCTGGTTACTAGACTCTCTAACCACTAGGATACCTGCTGGTTACTAGACTCTCTAACCACTAGGATACCTGCTGGTTACTAGACTCTCTAACCACTAGGATACCTGCTGGTTACTAGACTCTCTAACCACTAGGATACCTGCTGGTTACTAGACTCTCTAACCACTAGGATACCTGCTGGTTACTAGACTCTCTAACCACTAGGATACCTGCTGGTTACTAGACTCTCTAACCACTAGGATACCTGCTGGTTACTAGACTCTCTAACCACTAGGATACCTGCTGGTTACTAGACTCTCTAACCACTAGGATACCTGCTGGTTACTAGACTCTCTAACCACTAGGATACCTGCTGGTTACTAGACTCTCTAACCACTAGGATACCTGCTGGTTACTAGACTCTCTAACCACTAGGATACCTGCTGGTTACTAGACTCTCTAACCACTAGGATACCTGCTGGTTACTAGACTCTCTAACCACTAGGATACCTGCTGGGATAACCACTAGGCTACCTGCTGGTTACTAGACTCTCTAACCACTAGGATACCTGCTGGTTACTAGACTCTCTAACCACTAGGATACCTGCTGGTTACTAGACTCTCTAACCACTAGGATACCTGCTGGTTACTAGACTCTCTAACCACTAGGATACCTGCTGGTTACTAGACTCTCTAACCACTAGGATACCTGCTGGTTACTAGACTCTCTAACCACTAGGATACCTGCTGGTTACTAGACTAACCACTAGACTGCTCTAACCACTAGGATACCTGCTGGTTACTAGACTCTCTAACCACTAGGATACCTGCTGGTTACTAGACTCTCTAACCACTAGGATACCTGCTGGTTACTAGACTCTCTAACCACTAGGATACCTGCTGGTTACTAGACTCTCTAACCACTAGGATACCTGCTGGTTACTAGACTCTCTAACCACTAGGATACCTGCTGGTTACTAGACTCTCTAACCACTAGGATACCTGCTGGTTACTAGACTCTCTAACCACTAGGATACCTGCTGGTTACTAGACTCTCTAACCACTAGGATACCTGCTGGTTACTAGACTCTCTAACCACTAGGATACCTGCTGGTTACTAGACTCTCTAACCACTAGGATACCTGCTGGTTACTAGACTCTCTAACCACTAGGATACCTGCTGGTTACTAGACTCTCTAACCACTAGGATACCTGCTGGTTACTAGACTCTCTAACCACTAGGATACCTGCTGGTTACTAGACTCTCTAACCACTAGGATACCTGCTGGTTACTAGACTCTCTAACCACTAGGATACCTGCTGGTTACTAGACTCTCTAACCACTAGGATACCTGCTGGTTACTAGACTCTCTAACCACTAGGATACCTGCTGGTTACTAGACTCTCTAACCACTAGGATACCTGCTGGTTACTAGACTCTCTAACCACTAGGATACCTGCTGGTTACTAGACTCTCTAACCACTAGGATACCTGCTGGTTACTAGACTCTCTAACCACTAGGATACCTGCTGGTTACTAGACTCTCTAACCACTAGGATACCTGCTGGTTAGGGCTACCTGCTGGTTACTAGACTCTCTAACCACTAGGATACCTGCTGGTTACTAGACTCTCTAACCACTAGGCTACCTGCTGGTTACTAGACTCTCTAACCACTAGGATACCTGCTGGTTACTAGACTCTCTAACCACTAGGATACCTGCTGGTTACTAGACTCTCTAACCACTAGGATACCTGCTGGTTACTAGACTCTCTAACCACTAGGATACCTGCTGGTTACTAGACTCTCTAACCACTAGGATACCTGCTGGTTACTAGACTCTCTAACCACTAGGATACCTGCTGGTTACTAGACTCTCTAACCACTAGGATACCTGCTGGTTACTAGACTCTCTAACCACTAGGATACCTGCTGGTTACTAGACTCTCTAACCACTAGGATACCTGCTGGTTACTAGACTCTCTAACCACTAGGCTACCTGCTGGTTACTAGACTCTCTAACCACTAGGATACCTGCTGGTTACTAGACTCTCTAACCACTAGGATACCTGCTGGTTACTAGACTCTCTAACCACTAGGATACCTGCTGGTTACTAGACTCTCTAACCACTAGGATACCTGCTGGTTACTAGACTCTCTAACCACTAGGATACCTGCTGGTTACTAGACTCTCTAACCACTAGGATACCTGCTGGTTACTAGACTCTCTAACCACTAGGATACCTGCTGGTTACTAGACTCTCTAACCACTAGGATACTCTGCTGGTTACTAGACTCTCTAACCACTAGGATACCTGCTGGTTACTAGACTCTCTAACCACTAGGATACCTGCTGGTTACTAGACTCTCTAACCACTAGGATACCTGCTGGTTACTAGACTCTCTAACCACTAGGATACCTGCTGGTTACTAGACTCTCTAACCACTAGGCTACCTGCTGGTTACTAGACTCTCTAACCACTAGGATACCTGCTGGTTACTAGACTCTCTAACCACTAGGATACCTGCTGGTTACTAGACTCTCTAACCACTAGGATACCTGCTGGTTACTAGACTCTCTAACCACTAGGATACCTGCTGGTTACTAGACTCTCTAACCACTAGGCTACCTGCTGGTTACTAGACTCTCTAACCACTAGGATACCTGCTGGTTACTAGACTCTCTAACCACTAGGCTACCTGCTGGTTACTAGACTCTCTAACCACTAGGATACCTGCTGGTTACTAGACTCTAACCACTAGGATACCTCTGGTTACTAACCACTAGGATACCTGCTGGTTACTAGACTCTCTAACCACTAGGATACCTGCTGGTTACTAGACTCTCTAACCACTAGGATACCTGCTGGTTACTAGACTCTCTAACCACTAGGATACCTGCTGGTTACTAGACTCTCTAACCACTAGGATACCTGCTGGTTACTAGACTCTCTAACCACTAGGATACCTGACTGGTACCTGCTGGTTACTAGACTCTCTAACCACTAGGATACCTGCTGGTTACTAGACTCTCTAACCACTAGGATACCTGCTGGTTACTAGACTCTCTAACCACTAGGATACCTGCTGGTTACTAGACTCTCTAACCACTAGGATACCTGCTGGTTACTAGACTCTCTAACCACTAGGCTACCTGCTGGTTACTAGACTCTCTAACCACTAGGCTACCTGCTGGTTACTAGACTCTCTAACCACTAGGATACCTGCTGGTTACTAGACTCTCTAACCACTAGGATACCTGCTGGTTACTAGACTCTCTAACCACTAGACTCTCTAACCACTAGATACCTGCTGGTTACTAGACGCTCTAACCACTAGGATACCTGCTGGTTACTAGACTCTCTAACCACTAGGCTACCTGCTGGTTACTAGACTCTCTAACCACTAGGCTACCTGCTGGTTACTAGACTCTCTAACCACTAGGATACCTGCTGGTTACTAGACTCTCTAACCACTAGGATACCTGCAGACCCAAACATACTGATGATGCTTCCTATATCCAAGTGTTTGTTTTTTCCTCAGAGAAATACTTTTTCTAACCTCATCAGACTGGTTAAACAAACTGGTAAAATAGACTATAAACACAGCTAATATAGACTATAAACACAGCTAATATAGACTCAATAGACTGGTAAAATAGACTATAAACACAGCTAATATAGACTCAATAGACCTGTAAAAAATAGACTCAAAAGACTGGCAATATATTTGGCCAATGTGAATGTAATTTGAATCAATCCACTAGACAGTAAATAATTTCTAAAATAATCCTTCATTCTCTGAATCTAGAATTATCCCCCACAAGTCATTTTTCCAAAAGAGGATAAAACACCCAAAACAAAAGCATTAATCTGTCTTCATGTACCTTTTTGAGTTCCTTCTCAGAACATGTGTTACTAGATGGTTCTTACGTGTTTTATTCCCTATGCAAATATTGGTGCAAACACTACGCATGTCTGGTCCTGGGTCTGTGAAAAGCCCAGTCCACAACAGATCACCTGATTTTAAAATCTAGACACATATTAACTGGACTGGTTCAGTTGTTGTTAAGATTTTTAAAACTGTAGCCGAACAAGGCCTTATACGGACAATGGGACCAAAATCTGCGACTGACCTAGATAGTAGAATCTTCACGTTCAATCATCAAAACAGATTTTTTTTAAATCTCCGCTAAAAACCGCTTGAATTGAGAGAAGTCTAGATCTTCTCAAATGGTCACGAGCATGATCTGCAACGAGACCAAAGAGTTGCGTTACAATTTTAGAACTGTTGCCAAGCAATTGACCAACATAGTTGACTTTATTTTCAGCGATCGTTGGCAATGCGTGCGTGATCTGCAATGAGACGTGCATGACCGTGGCTTTGGAGAAGGCCTCCGTCGTGGTTCTCCATCTGTCCTGCAGCCTCTAATGTCTACCCCTGTCTTCAGGACCATGGGTCTCGGCGACTGCGGAACCAAGCTGGAGGTCTGGGCCGGGTCTCATAACCATTTATTCAGAATATAACTTTTCTCTCTCTCTCTTTTTTATTTTTAATCGGGGGGGGGGTGGAGGACCATGACAGTTATGATTCTACAGGTACGATCTCTGACGCAAACTCTTCAAAATGTGCTGTTTTTCAGGAAGGGAAGGGGACAAACTGATCTTCAGAAACGAGATTACGTTCTTTTTGACGACTCCGGTGCTGTGATCAACAGGAGGCACTGGGTGGAGCTTGAGTTGTGCTGTGTCTAAACCCCCAAAAGAAGGGCAACGTGAACCTGGAATTCCTGTCCCACCAGATTCCAAGAGAAATGCTTTAGGAAGGTCACCTACCAGTTTGAAATCTTCCACAACAGTTATTTCATCAGGATGGTGGATCCAGCCAGTTACCCAGTGGAGGTGTGTATGTAACAGAGGTAGTTCAGTGAACTAGGCTCTCAAATAATGACTTACCTGACGTTACACATCCAAAGTGAATGCCTAGCGTTTCAGCTTACTGGGCTAACAGTCTTGAGTCGTGCTGATGACCCAGCTTCAAGTAGACAGATATTGCGCCATGCAGTTAGCCAATGAATTACTGCCCATTTTACTTCTCAAGAGGAGTAAAGCTGATGTACAGACAAACAACCGTAGTCGGCACACATTTAGGATCAGTTGACTCTCCCCAAACCCTAACCGTAATAATTCAAGGCCGGGAATGAATCTGATTTTTAGAACCGTGTCCAGGGAAATAACGTAATTCTTCTTTTGTGGTTCCAGGTGGATCTGGTCCACAACCTCACGTCCGCAACCTCACGTCCGCAACCTCCGTCCACAACCTCCGTCCACAACCTCCGTCCACAACCTCCGTCCACAACCTCCGTCCACAACCTCCGTCCACAACCTCCGTCCATAACCTCACGTCCACAACCTCACGTCCACAACCTCCGTCCACAACCTCCGTCCACAACCTCCGTCCACAACCTCCGTCCACAACCTCACGTCCACAACCTCTGTCCACAACCTCCGTCCACAACCTCACGTCCACAACCTCCGTCCACAACCTCACGTCCACAACCTCCGTCCACAACACTGAGATGTTTGTGGAGACCTGCAAGACCATGTCCTCAGACAACCCGAATGATCCTGACCACTACAGCATCATCCAAAATGGGTCAGGGACAACAACAACAACAACAAACTTTGGTTCCTTGTTGTATACGTTCATTAAATACTTTACTGCAGCGCTCCTACCGGTTAAAACACTATATACAGGGGCCTCCCGGGTGGCGCAGTGGTTAAGGGCTGTGCCACCAGAGACTCTGGGTTCGCGCACAGGCTCTGTCGTAACCGGCCGTGACCGGGAGGTCCTTGGGGCGACGCAACAATTGGCCTAGCGTCGTCCCGGGTTAGGGAGGGTTTGGCCGGTACGGTAGAGATATCCTGATCTCATTGCGCACCAGCGACTCCTGTGGCGGGCCGGGCGCAGTGCACGCTGACACACAGCTGGCTTTCAGGTTGGACGCGCGCTGTGTTAAAGAAGCAGGGCGGCTTTGGTTGGGTTGTGTATCGGAGGACGCATGACTTTCGACCTTCGTCTCATTGTAGCGATGAGACAAGATAGTAGCAACTAACAATTGGATACCACGAAATTGGGGAGAAAAGGGGGGTACATTTAAAAATAAAAAAATGACACTATATACAATACTTTATATACCACAGCATATACACTATATACAATACTTTATATACCACAGCATATACACTATATACAATACTTTATATACCACAGCATATACACTATATACAATACTTTATATACCACAGCATATACACTATATACAATACTTTATATACCACAGCATATACACTATATACAATACTTTATATACCACAGCATATACACTATATACAATACTTTATATACCACAGCATATACACTATATACAATACTTTATATACCACAGCATATACACTATATACAATACTTTATATACCACAGCATATACACTATGTACAATACTTTATATACCACAGCATATACACTATGTACAATACTTTATATACCACAGCATATACACTATGTACAATACTTTATATACCACAGCATATACACTATGTACAATACTTTATATACCACAGCATATACACTATGTACAATACTTTATATACCACAGCATATACATATACACTTTATATACCACAGTATATACACTATACTTTATATACCACAGCATATACACTATATACAATACTTTATATACCACAGCATATACACTATGTACAATACTTTATATACCACAGCATATACACTATATACAATACTTTATATACCACAGCATATACACTATATACAATACTTTATATACCACAGCATATACACTATATACAATACTTTATATACCACAGCATATACACTATATACAATACTTTATATACCACAGCATATACACTATATACAATACTTTATATACCACAGTAGTTGTGCTAATCCCTTTCGTAAGACCGTTTTGGAACGACTAATTTGACCCTATTTTCTTTCACAAGGAGGACGAAACGGGTTGAGATCCCTCATCCCAGTTCCATTTTGCAACAGAAGCTTTTTCAAGTTCATTGGGATCCATGACCAGGTGGGTTATTGTATTGGGATCCATGACCAGGTGGGTTATTGTATTGGGATCCATGACCAGGTGGGTTATTGGGATCCATGACCAGGTGGGTTATTGGGATCCATGACCAGGTGGGTTATTGGGATCCATGACCAGGTGGGTTATTGGGATCCATGACCAGGTGGGTTATTGGGATCCATGACCAGGTGGGTTATTGGGATCCATGACCAGGTGGGTTATTGGGATCCATGACCAGGTGGGTTATTGGGATCCATGACCAGGTGGGTTATTGGGATCCATGACCAGGTGGGTTATTGGGATCCATGACCAGGTGGGTTATTGGGCACCTGCTTGGTTTTCATTGCCAGGCTATGGGTTTGAAGTTATGTCACCTTTTCTAAAATAGCCTTTGGAAAGTATTCTTGTCGTTAGAAAAACTGATTTTTAGACATTTTAGCAAATTTATAACAAATAAAAAAACATCACATTTACATAAGTATTCCGACCTTTTACTCAGTACTTTTTTGAAGCACCTTTGGCAGCGATTTCAGACTTGAGTCTTCTTGGGTATGATGCTACCTGTATCTTCTCTGCAGATCCTCTCAAGCTCTGTCAGGTTGGATGGGGAGCGTTACTGCACAGTTGTTTTCAGGTCTCCAGAGATGTTCGATCGGGTTCAAGTCTGGGCTCTGGCTGGGCCATTCAAGGACATTCAGAGACTTGTCCCGAAACCCTTTCTGCATTGTCTTGGCTGTGTGCTTAGGTTCGTTGTCCAGTTGGAAGGTAAACCTTCGCCTCAGTCTGAGGTCCTGAGCACTCTGGAGCAGGTTTTCATCAAGGATCTCTCTGTACGTTGCTACGTTCATCTTTGCCTCGATCCTGACTAGTCTCCCTGCCACTGAAAAACATCCCCACAGCATGATGCTGCCACCACCATGCTTCACCTTAGGGATGGTGCCAGGTTTCCTCCAGACGTGACGCTTGGAATTCAGGCCAAAGAGTTCAATCTTGGTTTCATCAGACCAGAAAATCTTGTTGCTCATGGTCTGAGAGTCTTTAGGTGCCTTTTGGCAAACTCCAAGCGGGCTGTAAAGTGCCTTTTACTGAGGAGTGGTTTCTGTCTCGTCACTCTACCATAAAGGCCTGATTGGTGGAGTGCTGCAGAGATGGCTGTCCTTCTGGAAGGTTCTCCCATCTCCACAGAGGAACTCTAGAGCTCTGTCAGAGTGACCATCAGGTTCTTGATCACCTCCCTGACCAAGACCCTTCTACCCTGATTACTCAGTTTGACCGTGAGGCCAGCTCGAGGAAGAGTCTTGGTGGTTCCAAACTTCTTCCATTTAAGAATGATGGAGGCCATTGTGTTCTTGGGGACCTTCAATGCTACAGACAGTTTCTGGTAACCCTTCCCCAGATCTGTGCCTTGACACAATCCTGTCTCAGAGCTCTACGGACAATTCCTTTGACCTCATGGCTTGGTTTTTGCTCTGACATGCACTGTCAACTGTGGGACCTTATATAGACCAGTGTGTGCCTTTCCAAATCATGTCCAATTAATTGAATTCACCACAATTGGCCTCCAATCAAGTTGTAGAAACATCTCATGGATGATCAATGGAAACAGGATGTACCTGAGCTCAATTTTGAGTCTCATAGCAAAGGGTCTGAATACTTTAATAAATAAGGTTCTGTTTTTTATTTTCAATAAATCTGCAAAGATTTTAAAAAAAACTGTTTTCGCTTTGTCACTACGGGGTATTGTGTGTAGATTGATGAGGATTTTAAAAAATGTAATCCATTTTAGAATAAGGCTGTAACAAAATGTGGAAAAAGTCAAGGGGTCTGAATACTTTCCGAAGGCTCTGTATCAACATAGACTACATTATTTCAGTGAAGGTAAACAAAGTTTTCTACCTTGTTTTTGTGTTTTGAGTTCAGTCACCTCTGATCCTGATTGGATGTGAGCTTGATTGTGACCTCTAACCCTGTGCTCAGCTGTGTGGTGATCCTGTGTGAGGCGGGGGACCCCAGTACCCGGTGTGTCAGCACGGCATCGCCACGGGAGAGGGGCCGTCCTGGAGACCGCCAAGCACTCCATCTCCCAGGGGCCTTTGCGTGTGAGGAGGAGCGCTGACAGTGACAGGAAATGTCATCCTGAAAACCTGTTCAAGTCAATAGTTTAATCAGATTTTGAATCAGTGCACGCCCAATTTTTCAGTTTTTGATTTGTTAAAAAAGTTTGAAATATCCAATAAATGTCGTTCCACTTCATGATTGTGTCCCACTTGTTGTTGATTCTTCACAAAAAAATACAGTTTTTTATATCTTTATGTTTGAAGCCTGAAATGTGGCAAAAGGTCGCAAAGTTCAAGGGGGCCGAATACTTTCGCAAGGCACAGTATATGGTCATGGTTGCAATACTTAGTCAGGTGGGATAAAGTACAGTAAATAGCTAACAACTGTAGATATTTTGTTATATTGATTCCTATCTCATGTCAGTACCTTTTCTAGTATTTTTGAGGAAGAGAATGGTAGAGTAGGCAAACAAACACCCTTTAAATCAATTAATTGTCTCTCTCCAGCTGCTGGTGTGGCTTTAAACCAGAACTTGATGTTCATCGCTGGATGTTTCCTGGCAGCAATCGCCATGGTGTTGGTGGAGTGGTCATCTACAGATCCAGACAGTCAGAGGTCAAATGTCAACCACTAGCTGATCAGCCATGAGTGAGTAAATCACAATACTGACCTTAGATTTAGTGACTAGAGACACCTTTATCCCCTGCTGACCCCTCAACACCATTGGCCGCCATCTAACCCTATGGCACTTGTGAAATATCATCTTAATATAATAATATATGCCATTTAGCAGACGCTTTTATCCAAAGCGACTTACAGTCATGGGTGCATACATTCTACGTATGGGTGGTCCCGGGGATTGAACCCACTACCCTGGCGTTATAAGCGCCATGCTCTACCAACTGAGCTACAGAAGGACTGATGCTTTAATGAGGAGCTTATTCTTATTGTTGTTCATGAACAACTAAATTGAACTGTTTTTTTTTTGAGAGATAAACAAATAAATAAAAATGACAATCAAGATTTCCTGAGTTGGTTTGGAAATAAACTCATTCCATAATGACTTGTAGTGTCATTTTGGGGAAATATGAAGTATTTTAATATATATGTATATATATTGACATATATATTTACATACATATATTACATATATTACTCATATATATACATATATACATATATAATATCAAGTATTTTAATATATATGTATATATATTGACATATATTTATATACATATATTACTCATATATATATATATATATATGAAGTATTTTAATATATATGTATATATATATTTCCATACATATATTACTCATATATATATATATATGTATATATATATATATATATATATATATATATATATATATATGTATATATATATATATACCCTCTGTAGTAGCACTGTGCCTGCAGTTAATAGGGATCGTTCCTCATTCCACTTGTGTAATAACAGGTCGTGGTGAATGTTGTTTAGTATGCAATTACAAAGCATGTAATAGAGTACATTATAACAATACGCTAATTCAACATTGCTTCGAGATTAATTACAGTGATATGAGTAAAACAGCCTGTCATTGTGGAGTATAGCCAATATGAAGTGTAGATTTGTGATGAAATGAAACTGTGTATTGTTTTCTATCTTTTTCTGAGGAATACAATGTACTATTTTGGGCCAGTTAATTTGACCAGTAGTTTGGGCCAGGTGTTTGGGCCAGTAAGTATGCGGGCCCAGTAGATTAGGCCAGTAGCAGGCCCATGTAGTTTGGGCCAGTAGCTGCGCCAAGTAGTTTGGGCCAGTAGCTGGAATCTGACAAACAGACATAAACTTGTTTAATGAAGTGAACATGTTGCCATCAATTCTCTTTTCACAGGACAACATGAAATGAACATGTGCTGTTGGTGTGATGGTATTATAGTCATAGGTGTAAACTTTGATTTGGTTTAGGTAGGCTGTTTTCATAGAGTGGAGGTGTGACAGACAATAGAATAAGGGGTTTGCATACTCAACTCTGAACTCTTCATACCAAGGTCATTGGTTAAGTAAGTAGCCTTGGCTTGTGAGAGCCGGAACTTCACATATACAAAAAGAAAAGAAACGTCAGATAATTAAAGATAATAAAAATCCAAATAACTTCACAAATCTTCATTGTAAAGGGTTATAACACTGTTTCCCATGCTTGTTCAATGAACCATAAATAATTCAGGAACATGCACCTGTGGAACGGTCGTTTTAGCCACCTCCAACGTCGTTTTAGAGATTTTGGCAGGACGTCCAACCCGCCTCCCAACCGCAGACCTCATGTATGGCGTGGTGTGGGTGAGCGGCTTGCTGATGTCAACGTTGTGAACAGGGTGTCCCATGGTGGCGGTGGGGTTATGGTATGGGGCAGGCGTAACCTACGGACAACCAACACAATTGCATTTTATTGATGGCAATTTGAATGCACAAGGATCCTGAGGCCCATTGTGACAAGATCCTGAAACATCAGGCCCATTGTCCTCCCTCCCAGCATCCCCTGTCCTCCCTCCCAGCCAATCTCATTTTCAGCATAGCATTCCCTGATCTGTAGCATCATTTCCCCCTCCCAGGAAGAAGCAAGTTATAAATAAAAAATGTAAAAGTCTTAGCTCTGCAGTTTGGGACAAAAACATCCACATCTGTACCTGTTGGAGTTGTTGTATTTATTTTTGCATTGAGCGATGAGCCCCTCCTGTGGCCACTGGTGTAAATACAGTCATGTCTGGAAGAAGCAAAGTACCATACAGAGAGAGAGAGCAGAGCAGTTTAGAGAGCAGAGAGCAGGAGGGACAGCCGTCCCAGAGCGAGTCATTGGTAGCGTCCTCAGGGAGGGAGAAGCCCAGAGCTGGAGGGCAGGGAATGCTGGGAGGGAGGACAGGGGATGCTGGGAGGGAGGACAGGGGATGCTGGGAGGGAGGACAGGGAATGCTGGGAGGGAGGACAGGGAATGCTGGGAGGGAGGACAGGGAATGCTGGGAGGGAGGACAGGGGATGCTGGGAGGGAGGACAGGGGATGCTGGGAGGGAGGGCAGGGAATGCTGGGAGGGAGGACAGGGGATGCTGAAATGCTGATGTTTCTAGCTCCAAAAATGCAATAATATATAAGGTCCCAAAAGGCTCATCCTTTATATAACTACTGCTGTATACACCAACAATATGTACATTTACATTTAAGTCATTTAGCAGACGCTCTTATGACTTACAAATTGTATATTCCGGACTCTGATATTGCTTGTTCTGATATTTCATAATAAAAAATTACAACTTTTGTTGCATTTTTGGAGCTAGAAACATTAGCATTTCACTGAACGTGAGAAAACATCTGCAAAACGGTGCACGTGACCTATAAACTTTCATTTGAACTTATCGCACTAACCACTAACTAAACACTGTTGGAGAGAGAATGTATAAAGAAAATATATATATACCTTATTTACACACCCAGATCTGTGCCTCGACGCAATCCTGTCTCTGAGCTCTACGGAAAACTCCTTCGACCTCATGTCTTGGTTTTTGCTCTGACATGCACTGTCAACTGTGGGACCTTTATATAGACAGGTGTGTGCCTTTCCAAATCATGTCCAATCAATTGAATTTACCACAGTTGGACTCCAAGTTGTAGAAATATCGAGGATGATCAATGAAAACAGGATGCACCTGAGCTCAATTTTGATTTTCATAGCAAAGAGTCTGAATACTTATGTAAATAAGGTATATATATATATATATATTTTCTTTATACATTTGGAAAAGTATCTAAAAACCTGTTTTTGCATCGTCATTATGGGGTATTGTGATGTCATTATGGGGTATTGTGATGTCATTATGGGGTATTGTGATGTCATTATGGGGTATTGTGATGTCATTATGGGGTATTGTGTGTAGATTGAAGGGAAATGTTTTATTTGAATCCGTATTAGAATAAGGCTGTAACATAACAAAATGTGGAAAAAGTCAAGGGGTCTGAATACTTTCTGAATGCACTTTGTATCTATGGGTACATGACAAACTGTTCAAACCCCTCTTGTTGGTGGAGAGAATTTGGCAGGATTAAAACTTATTTCCTGCAAAAACACATTTTGTCATAGCGTGCAAAGCAGATTTAAAGCTACTTTTCTTGCAATTATATACATTTTCATGTGAAAAACTATGACAGAATCTATGGGCTAAAAACCCTTAATAAAAATACATTAGCTGACATGGGCTAGTTTATTTTATTTAACCTTTATTTAACTTGGCAAGTCAGTTAAGAACAAATTCTTAACTACAATGATGGTCAACCAAAAGGCAAAAGGCTTCCTCTCAGGGACGGGGGATGAAAAATAAAATAAAAATCATTCTTTTAAATATTTTTTTTATATATATATATAAATATTAGACAAAACACACATATCGACAAGAGAGACAACACTACATAAAGAGAGACCTAAGACAACAACATAGCATGGCAACAACACAACATGGTAGCTCCACAACATGGTAGCAACACAACATGACAACATGGTAGCTCCACAACATGGTAGCAACACAACATGACAACAACATGGTAGCTCCACAACATGACAACATGGTAGCTCCACAACATGGTAGCAACACAACATGACAACAACATGGTAGCTCCACCATATGACAACATGGTAGCTCCACAACATGGTAGCAACTCAACATGACAACAACATGGTAGCTCCACAACATGACAACATGGTAGCTCCACAACTTGGTAGCAACACAACATGACAACAACATGGTAGCAACACAACATGACAACAACATGGTAGCTCCACAGCATGGTAGCAACACATGACAACAACATGGTAGCAACACAACATGACAACAACATGGTAGCTCCACAGCATGGTAGCAACATGGTAGCAACACAACACGACAACAACATGGTAGCTCCACAGCATGGTAGCAACACATGACAACAACATGGTAGCAACACAACATGACAACAACATGGTAGCTCCACAGCATGGTAGCAACACAACATGGTAGCAACACAGCATGGTAGCAACACAACATGCTAGCAACACAACATGGTAGCAACACAGCATGGTAGCAACACAGCATGGTAGCAGCACAACATGGTAGCAACACAACATGGTCGCAACACAGCATGGTAGCAAGACAACATGGTAGCAAGACAACATGGTAGCAACACAACATGGTAGCAACACAACATGGTAGCAACACAACATGCTAGCAACACAACATGGTAGCTCCACAGCATGGTAGCAACACAGCATGGTAGCAACACAACATGGTAGCAACACAACATGGTAGCAACACAACATGGTAGCAACACAGCATGGTAGCAACACAGCATGGTAGCAACACAACATGGTAGCAACACAACATGGTAGCAACACAACATGGTCGCAGCACAACATGGTAGCAACACAACATGGTAGCAACACAACATGGTAGCAACACAACATGGTCGCAGCACAAAACATGCTAGTTGATCTGGACATTTCAGACAAGTTATAAATAGCTCTCTAAGGTATGCAATGAGTGACATAACAAGAGGTCCTTGATGATCTTCTTGGCCTTCCTGCGACACCGGGTGCTGAAGATGTCCTGGAGGACAGGAGGTGTGCCTCCGATGACGTGTTGGCCTGACCGCGACACCCTCTGGAGAGCCCTGTGGTTGCGGGTGGTGCAGTTGCCATACCAGGTGGCGATACAGCCCGACAGGATGCTCTCAATGGTGCATCTGTAGAAGTTTGTGAGTGTCTTAGATGCCAAGCCAAATTTTCTCCAGCCTCCTGAGGTTGAAGCGACCGCTGTTGCGCCTTCGTCACCACGTTGCTGTGTGAAGGGACCATTTCAGGTCCTCGGCAGTAGAGGTGTGTGGGTAAAATCACTGGGGAAAGTCAAGCCAGGAAAAGAAAGCCATATTACAGCCTACGTGTTGTGACGATTGCGTTGTTTTCTCTGTAACCTGTTAGTTGATATGCCTTGACACCGTGATATATATATATATATATATATATATATATAGGGCCTAAAGGCAGAGACAATAAGAAGACACAGTGGGCAGAATAAATTCAACCAACTTTTTGTTTCATCACAAACCCAGAGAGCAACATCTGTCTGGTGGAGTCCACGAAGCATATTGCATGTAACAGTTACCTACAGCATGGTCAAGCAAGTTAATGTTTCAGACATTTTCAAAATGACTAAAGAACTGTTGATTTAGAAACACAAGAGTTAGTTACCTCAAGGCACAAAGAAAACAGGAGCTGCCTCCACTATTCCAGCACCATTTCATAATCAAATCACCTATACTTAGAGTAATACAGTGACAACTAAAAGATACCCAAACAATTTAGTCTAATCAACCTAAGATAAATATGATGTGGCTGTCCATGGGGATTTCAGTGTGTGTGTTGTGTGCGTGTGCGTGTGCGTGTGCGTGTGTGCGTGTGCGTGCGCGTGTGCGTGTGTGTGTGTGCGTGTGCGTGCGTGCGCGTGTGTGTGTGTGTGTGTGTGTTTGCAAGTACAGAAAACATATTGTCGCCTACCTTCACCACCTGGGGTCAGGAAGTCCAGATGGAGGGTAAATTCAATTTCTATTATCTCTGACATTAACAGAATAAACGGCTAAACTGTTGTAGTTAAGGCTTGTGGATCAGACGGTCGTCTGCCGATCGTTCAGCCGTTGTAAACATCATGATGTAGACGGGATGTGGTTTTAGGGACCAGCCGCTGTAGAGGTCATGATGTAGAGGTCATGATGTAGAGGTCATGATATAGACGGGATGTGGTTTTAGGGACCACCCGCTGTAGAGGTCATGATGTAGAGGTCATGATGTAGAGGTCATGATGTAGAGGTCATGATATAGACGGGATGTGGTTTTAGGGACCACCTGCTGTAGAGGTCATGATGTAGACGGGATGTGTTTTTAGGGACCACCTGCTGTAGAGGTCATGATGTAGAGGTCATGATGTAGACGGGATGTGTTTTCAGGGACCACCCGCTGTAGAGGTCATGATGTAGAGGTCATGATGTAGACGGGATTGTGGTTTTAGGGTCCACCCGCTGTAGAGGTCATGATATAGACGGGATGTGTTTTCAGGGACCACCTGCTGTAGAGGTCATGATGTAGAGGTCATGATATAGAGGTCATGATATAGACGGGATGTGTTTTTAGGGACCACCTGCTGTAGAGGTCATGAGATTCTACTCATATCAAACGCTATTGGCTGAGAAAAAAAACATGAGACGGTTATGGAGGGAAATCACACATAGATAGATAGACAGATAGATAGATAGATAGATAGATGGACGGACGGACGGACGGACGGACGGACGGACGGACGGACGGACAGGACGAGACAGACAGACAGAACGAGAGAGAGAACCGGTTGTTCAGTGTTTCTCTTCCTCCCTCTCTCTTCCAGCAGCATACTTCCCCAGCGCCTGGATACAGACCACACAGACAGGACCTGATTCCCATCGTCAGGACAACGGGGCCACCCAGCAGCCAATCAGGGCTCTGGAAGATCTGTCCTGCATGCTGATTGGCTGCCTGGCCTGCAGCCTGTTGTGGAATGCCGATCCTTAACCCTTTCCCTACCATCAACACATCACGCCTCTTCTCAGAAAACACACTTTCTCTGTCCCAAATCCCAATAAGTTTGAAGAGAATCTTCAAAGCCAAATATACTTGTCTCCCTTCCTTAAAAAATGTATTATGCTATGTCTATATGGTATGACTCAAACCTGAGTCTCTGACTTGGTCACTCCAACACCTTACACCACTAGGTGATCCAGGTAAGTCATGACATAGCACTAGACATAGACATAGCACTAGACATAGCACAGGACATAACGTAAGACATAGCACTAGACATAGCACTAGACATAGCACTAGACATAGCACAAGACATAGCACAAGACATAGCACAAGACATAACTTAAGACATAACACAAGACATAGCACTAGACATAGACATAGCACTAGACATAGCACAGGACATAACGTAAGACATAGCACTAGACATAACACTAGACATAGCACTAGACATAGCACAGGACATAACGTAAGACATAGCACTAGACATAACACTAGACATAGCACTAGACATAGCACAGGACATAATGTAAGACATAGCACTAGACATAGCACTAGACATAGCACTAGACATAACACTAGACATAGCACAAGACATAGCACTAGACATAGCACAAGACATAACACTAGACATAGCACTAGACATAACACTAGACATAGCACTAGACATAGCACAAGACATAGCACTAGACATAGCACAAAACATAGTACTAGACATAGCACTAGACATAGCACTAGACATAGCACAAAATATAGTACTAGACATAGTACTAGACATAGCACAAAACATAGTACTAGACATAGTACTAGACATAGCACTAGACATAGCACAAAACATAGTACTAGACATAGTACTAGACATAGCACTAGACATAGCACTAGACATAGCACTAGACATAGCACTATTGCTCCTCTATTGTTCTTCGGGCAAAGGAGTGAGCATAGAGATCCTATTAAATTCCTAATTCTATGGGGGGAGGCCAATGACATCACGGGTTCCCATCAGCAGGGCCGGATTAAGAAAATGTAGGCCCCGGGGCTTTTGGTTTCCTGGCACACCATCATTTTTGCGGTAAAACAAATCCCTGCACCAAGATGCCCATTGTAAATGTACTGTCGAAGAAAAAGATTGTTTACAGTAAAGCCATAATAACATGTGCCATGTGATATAGGCTACAGATGAGCAGAGGCATTTCTAGGATATCCACACATGGGATTTTGTGTTGTTGTTGTTGTTGTTGCTGTTGTTGTTGTTGTTGTTGCTGTTGTTATTGTTGTTGTTTTGTCGTTGTTGCTGTTGTTGTTGTTGTTGTTGTTGCTGTTGTTGTTGTTGTTGTTGCTGTTGTTGTTGTTGTCGTTGTTGCTGTTGTTGCTGTTGTTGCTGCTGTTGTTGTTGTTGTTGTTGCTGTTGTTGTTGTTGTTCTTGTTACTGGGTCTGAAAAACAAAAAGCCTTAAAAAAAAAGCAATTCTATGTAGTTTACATGACAGAAGACATTAGCTGAATATTTTTTAATAACACACATATGACTGAAATGAGTGGCTAATCTGACTGACAAACTGAGATGAATCTAGTCTTGAATTCAAACACACATTAGCCCAGGCCAATGAAGCGACACACAGATTCTATAATATTTTAGGAGGCAATATACAGTATATATATCATAGGATACTAAATAACAATTCCAGTGACACAGTGATTCACCTAATGATGAAGTTGTAGCCATAGGCTACCACTCACGATGATGGCCGATACGCTCATTGTGGAAATAGCCTGTCTCGAGATGAGCTACTTTGAAAAACAGTGCTCCTGTTCGCAAAACAAAATTGGGAGTTGTTGATAAAAATGGTTTCCATTGGTTCTACAGACAGATTAGTATTTTCTTTCCAAACTGTACGTTTTTCCTGCAGCTGTATTTGAGTCTGCAAAAAAACGACAAAAAAAAACTAAATAGTCCCGGGTAGCCATTTGATTAATTGTTCAGCAGCCTTATGGCTTGGGGGGCAGAAGCTGTTAAGGAGCCTTTTGGTTCAAGACTTGGCGCTCCGGTTCCGCTCAGCCCTCCTTTTCCTGTAGTCCACGACCAGCTCCTTTGTCTTGCTCACATTGAGGGAGAGGTTGTTGTCCTGGCACCACACTGCCAGGTCTCTGACCTCCTCCCTATAGGCTCTCGTCATTGACGGTGATCAGGCCTACCACTGTTGTGTTGTCAGCAAACGTAATGATGGAATTGGAGTCGTGCTTGGCCACGCAGTCGTGGGTGAACAGGGAGTACAGGAGGAGACTAAGCACGCACCACTGAGGGGTCCCAGTGTTGAGAATCAGCATGGCAGATGTGTTGTTGCCTACCCTTAACACCTGGGGGTGGCCCGTCAGGAAGTCCAGGATCCAGTTGCAGAGGGAGATGTTTAATTCTAGGGTCTTAGTTCAGTGATGAGCTTTGTGGGTACTATGGTGTTGAACACTGAGCTGTAGTCAATGAACAGCATTCTCACATAGGTGTTCCTTTTGTCCAGATGGGAAAGGGCAGTGTGGAGTGCGATTGAGATTGCGTCATCTGTGGATCTGTTAGGGCGGTATGCGAATTGGAGTGGGTCTCGGGATTCTGGCATGATGGCGTTGATGTGAGTCATGACCAGCCTTTCAAAGCATTTCATGGCTACTGACGTGAGTGCTACGGGGCGGTAATCAGTTAGGCAGGTTACCTTCGCTTTCTTGGGCACAGGGACTATGGTGGTCTGTTTGAAACATGTAGGTATTACAGATTCGGTCAGGGAAAGTTTGAAAATGTCAGTGAAGACGCTTGCCAGTTGGTCCGCGCATGCTTTGAGTACACGTCCTGGTAAACCGTCTGGCCCTGCGGCTTTGTAAATTTTGACCTGTTAATAGCTCTTGCTCACATTGGCTACGGAGAGCGTGATCACACAGTCGTCTTGAACAGCTGGTGCTCTCATGCATGCTTCAGCGTTGCTTGCCTAGAAGCGACCATAAGAGGCAATTAACTTGTCTGGTAGGCTCGCATCACTGGGCAGCACACTGGATTCCCTTTGTAGTCCGTAATATTTTTCAAGCCCTGCCACATCCGACGAGTGCCAGAGCCGGTGTAGCAGGATTCAATCTTAGTCCTGTATTGAAGCTTTTCCTGTTTGATGGTTTGTCTGAGGGTTTTCTTATAAGCGTCCGGGTTAATACCCCATAATGACAAAGCAGAAACAGGTTTTAAGATTTTTTTGC
>NC_060174.1:106860572-106888072 GCF_021184085.1 Oncorhynchus gorbuscha | reverse complement strand
AACGTGCTTATAGGGAATGGTACTCAACATGCTTATAGGGAAGGGTACTCAACATGCTTATAGGGAAGGGTACTCAACATGCTTATAGGGAAGGGTACTCAACGTGCTTATAGGGAAGGGTACTCAACGTGCTTATAGGGAAGGGTACTCAACGTGCTTATAGGGAAGGGTACTCAACATGCTTATAGGGAAGGGTACTCAACGTGCTTATAGGGAAGGGTACTCAACATGCTTATAGGGAAGGGTACTCAACATGCTTGGCACTGACACAAGTAGCGTCTGATTTGATTGGTTGAAGGAAATATATAGTAAGAAGGGTTAGGGGGGGGGGGGTACCTAAAACTTGTATCTCAAACAAACCGTTTAAAAAATGCTTTCTACTTCCTCATAAAGGATGACGTTATCCTCCTGAGGAAGTGGAGCCGGCCACTCAGCGGTCTACTCCCATGAATATGTTTAATGGCCGGTATACGCCCACACCATTCCAACACAGAAAAGCTGCTTTTAACATACTTAATTAAACATTTTGGGAATTAAAATGATTTCACTGATATTGTAATTAATTATAGACCATATTTCATAGAAATCTGGAAAACTAGACAGTTACTGTAAAGGTGGAGTTTAGGGGGAAAATGCAAAAATAACATATATAACAGCCTGCAGTTCAGCTGTGAAGTATTGTAATGAATACAGACTTTGTCAATAGGGGGAAGATTTAGGAAAATGGTCAATTCTGAAGCACTGAGCTGACCCCATCGCTCCCTACCCCCATCGCTCCCCCCCCATCACCTCCTACCCCCCTCCCCACAAAAAAAAACAATAAAATCCTGTGAAATGGTGTCAGTAGCTAGCTTAGCTAACAAATTAGCTACATTGGTCAAGGTGTGCATGACCAGATGACACATCGATGACCCACCAAAGCCACAATCGCCATTTCTGTTTAGGTAAGTAGGAGTTGGACATTTTTTTTTGGGGGGGGGGACAGCAAAGTTAAAGCTAATTTCCTACAATTCTACACATTTTGCAATTGATTAAGACAATTGTTCATATGCTTTTTTGTTGGGAGGGGGGATGGCATGTCCCCCCCATCCACCAGCTGCAATTTCGCCTATGCTGTCATTATAACCAACTATGAGTTCCCTCTCTCCCACACCTCCTCCGCCCTACCGGTGGGGACCCAGATTGCGGAGGTTGACTAGATGGTTCCGGAGGGGGTGGGTGGATAGCGGACGGTAACTTCAGCACCCACCCGGTGGGAAACAGCGACAAGGCCATTCAAGGGAAAAATATTGTGGCCAAAATGGCACACTAATCATACGGGTTGGAACTAAGGTCTGACTGTCACCTTTCAGTTTTAACAGAGTTATTTTTATTTTTTGCATGTGTTTTTTTGTGATATATTTTGCCCGGTGATTGTCAGGAGGAGGGTGAAGTCTCACAGCCGCCATCTTTGGAAACGGACTAGGAGGGAATAGAAAACTTTCATTATCTAACTGGTTGAGGGGGGGGTTTGTTTATTTTTTTTTAATACCAAAATATCTTTAGTATATATATATTTTTTTCCAAGACCTCGAATGACCTGTTATTCTGTACACACGTTAACACAAGTTGTTTTTATTTTATTTTATTGTTTTTACGGTGGACAACATACAAGGAGTCGGTATCGGTCAACCTGGAGGAAAAAAGCTCCAATCTGTCGCTTTCTCTCCGGTTCTACCTGAACCTGGACTCTGATCGGTAAGTGTCGGGTTGTAAGATTCAACCCACAATCTTTAGTAGTGTGGTGAGAAAATCTTTATCTGGTTAGCAGCTATTATTATTATTTATTAGCTATTATGGTTAGCTAATGTATCATTGATAACGATGCGATAGTCAACTAGAGCGCCTATAATGTGGATGATGATTAACTAAGTGAAGTTAACTAGATGTCGGGGGAAATGATCATCTTTCCTTTGAGGATTGATGACTAAAGTATGTAGTTAGCTATAATGTGGCTATAATGTGGCTAACCGACTGTAGCTTGAAGCGAATTGTCTTATTTTAATGTGTAAACATTTTGTAACATTTTGTAACAGTTAACTAACTAATGTTAGTTAACTGACAAAACATATTTATACAAAATGCAAAACAAAACATGTAGATATACTCACCTTTTTATTTTATTTAGCTACAGGTATCTGAGTTTTAACACACCTGTGTGTGTAAATGTGTTGTCACTGGGGGGGATCCTGTCCACAGTAGCCTGTGTTAAACAGTGTAAGTTACAGTAAGTGTATATTTAGCATGTTGAGAAATATTAGTTTATGTGATATGAAGAGGTCTTTTAATGGGTCTACAACTTTACCAGCAGTGAGAATGGATTCAACGTTTAGATGGGGAGTAATTTGGCCAATTCATCCTCTGAAACAGAACACGGTTCCTTGGGACCAGAAGTTCATTATAAGGTGTTTTTTTTGGTCCATTATGGGCTGGTATCAAGCTATCCTCAGTGGTGCTGGCCAGCTAATCCTTTTCTATGTAGTCTTCTTCTTCTTCTTCTTCTTCTTCTTCTTCTTCTTCTTCTTCTCCTTCTTCTCCTTCTCCTTCTCCTTCTTCTTCTTCTCCTCCTCTTCTTCTTCTTCTTCTTCTTCTTCTTCTTCTTCTTCTTCTTCTTCTTCTTCTTCTTCTTCTTCTTCTTCTTCTCCTCCTTTGACACTCCCTTTGTTGTTTTGTCTCACTGTTGCAACTCCCCCCAGCCCCATCCGCCCCCCAAAGCTACTGGCTGGGGGAGTTTCCACTGCAACAATGATCAATATCACGGCACAAGCATGGGACACTGCAGGTGTGTGTATTCATTACGTCCTGCAACGGAAACCGTTTACTGTTTAAGGAAACAAACAACGAAAGGAGGAGGGACCGAGACAAATTTGTCCAAACCTGAAAACGAGAGATTCTGTTGGGAGTAAAAGGTTTATTTGTTGCAGAATCGGTGTAATGAATACCCCCCCCCCCCCGTTTCACTACTAAAGTGAAATGTTGTACAGCCATGCAATTAAGCAACTTGACAAACTCGGTTCTAGTTATTCGGGTATGGAATACCTAGGATAGGATAAGTAATCCCTCTCACCCCCCCCCCTCTTTAAGATTTAGATGCACTATTGTAAAGTGACTGTTCCACTGGATGTCATAAGGTGAATGCACCAATTTGTAAGTCGCTCTGGTTAAGAGCGTCTGCTAAATGACTTAAATGTAAATGTAAATGTATGGCTTCCTTTGTACGCTTGTATATTCATGCTGGCTGGTTTGTGAGTCGCATTCCTAATGTTCTGTGTGTTGACATTGCGTAACATACTGACTCGACAAGCTCTTCTATCTTGGCCCTGACTGTGCCTGTTCACCAGTGTTGCACAGTACTCATACTCAAATGGTGACAGAATGTACTTAGAGATGTTTTTTGCCATTTATGTTTTGTTTTATTTGTTAGATAATGACAAGTTGGCAACGACTCCCCGTTTTCTGTCCTTCCTGCTGCACACCCATGTGGAGTGTTGGGAATGATGATGCAATATATTATTGCGTTTTAAAAAACAACATTGTATTTAAGCACTTAGCTTTCTATGAGTCTGAATGTACAGTACAGTAGGCTATATCACAGCCGGTGGTATTAGCTCGTTATCAACCAACTAAGAAGGTCTCGCCTGCAATGAATGATTGAATCGGCCATCACTAGACTAGTGAGAGTTTAGCTACATGGGTTGTAGCTATTTTAAATGTTTTTGTAAACAAACACATTATTAAACAATGCAAGCGTAGTGGGTTTGATTCTCTGGACTCGACCATAAATAAAATATACGAGCGCATGACTGTACTTCGCGTCTGCTAAATGGCTTATGATGTATTGAATGATTAGTTGTTTAATAACTGCCCCCCCCCCTAGAGATCCTCATGCGCGTTGTCGTGGAGGGGGCCGACTAATTGACTGATATCGGTTCAATTACTTGATTTCCACGTAGCTTGTTTTGTTTCCCCGTGAGCAGGGCTATAAATTATTATTATTATTATTATTTTTTAATCCCCCCTTCCCCGCCTCAGGCCTGGTCACTGTTGGCACACTGACTGTGACTGTTCTATAGTCTATTGGACTCATACAGCCTCCCTCTCTCTCTCCCAGCCAGAGCCGGTCCACCCCAGGCCCCATTCCCCCCACACCGTTAAAATAACATAAAATTGATCAGAAATGCAGTGTAGACATTGTTAATGTTGTACATTTGTATTTATTTAACCAGGTAGGGTAGTTGAGAACACCTTTATTTAACCAGGTAGGCTAGTTAAGAACACCTTTATTTAACCAGGTAGGCTAGTTGAGAAAACCTTTATTTAACCAGGTAGGCTAGTTAAGAACACCTTTATTTAACCAGGTAGGCTAGTTAAGAACACCTTTATTTATCCAGGTAGGCTAGTTGAGAACACCTTTATTTAACCAGGTAGGCTAGTTGAGAACACCTTTATTTAACCAGGTAGGCTAATTGAGAACACCTTTATTTAACCAGGTAGGCTAGTTGAGAACACCTTTATTTAACCAGGTAGGCTAGTTGAGAACACCTTTATTTAACCAGGTAGGCTAATTGAGAACACCTTTATTTAACCAGGTAGGCTAGTTGAGAACACCTTTATTTAACAGGTAGGCCAGTTGAGAACACCTTTATTTAACAGGTAGGCCAGTTAAGAACACCTTTATTTAACCAGGTAGGCTAGTTGAGAACACCTTTATTTAACCAGGTAGGCTAGTTGAGAACACCTTTATTTAACCAGGTGGGCTAGTTGAGAACACCTTTATTTAACCAGGTAGGCTAGTTGAGAACACCTTTATTTAACCAGGTAGGCTAGTTGAGAACACCTTTATTTAACCAGGTAGGCTAGTTGAGAACACCTTTATTTAACCAGGTAGGCTAGTTGAGAACACCTTTATTTAACCAGGTAGGCTAGTTGAGAACACCTTTATTTAACCAGGTAGGCTAGTTGAGAACACCTTTATTTAACCAGGTAGGCCAGTTGAGAACACCTTTATTTAACCAGGTAGGCTAGTTGAGAACACCTTTATTTAACCAGGTGGGCTAGTTGAGAACACCTTTATTTAACCAGGTAGGCTAGTTGAGAACACCTTTATTTAACCAGGTAGGCTAGTTGAGAACACCTTTATTTAACCAGGTAGGCTAGTTGAGAACACCTTTATTTAACCAGGTAGGCTAGTTGAGAACACCTTTATTTAACCAGGTAGGCTAGTTGAGAACACCTTTATTTAACCAGGTGGGCTAGTTGAGAACACCTTTATTTAACCAGGTAGGCTAGTTGAGAACACCTTTATTTAACCAGGTAGGCTAGTTGAGAACACCTTTATTTAACCAGGTAGGCTAGTTGAGAACACCTTTATTTAACCAGGTAGGCTAGTTGAGAACACCTTTATTTAACCAGGTAGGCTAGTTGAGAATACCTTTATTTAACCAGGTAGGCTAGTTGAGAACACCTTTATTTAACCAGGTAGGCTAGTTGAGAACACCTTTATTTAACCAGGTAGGCTAGTTGAGAACACCTTTATTTAACCAGGTGGGTTGAGAACACCTTTAGGAGAACACCTTTATTTAACCAGGTAGGCTAGTTGAGAACACCTTTATTTAACCAGGTAGGCTAGTTGAGAACACCTTTATTTAACCAGTTGAGAACACCTTTATTTAACCAGGTAGGCTAGTTGAGAACACCTTTATTTAACCAGGTAGGCTAGTTGAGAACACCTTTATTTAACCAGGTAGGCTAGTTGAGAACACCTTTATTTAACCAGGTGGGCTAGTTGAGAACACCTTTATTTAACCAGGTGGGCTAGTTGAGAACACCTTTATTTAACCAGGTAGGCTAGTTGAGAACACCTTTATTTAACCAGGTAGGCTAGTTGAGAACACCTTTATTTAACCAGGTAGGCTAGTTGAGAACACCTTTATTTAACCAGGTAGGCTAGTTGAGAACACCTTTATTTAACCAGGTAGGCTAGTTGAGAACAAGTTCTCATTTACACCTGTGACCTGGCCAAGATAAAGCAAAGCAGTGTGACACAGCCGACAACACAGAGTTACACATGGAATAAAACAATAAACAAGTCAATGACACAGTAGAGAAAAAGAAAGTCTATATACAGTGTGTGCAAAAGGCTTGAGGAGGCAAGGTCATAAATAGGCCATAGGAACGAATAATTACAATTTAACAGATTAATACTGGAGTGATGGATGAGCAGATGATGATGTGCAAGTAGAGATACTGGTGTGCAAAAGAGCAGAAAAGTAAATAAAAACAGTATGGGGATGAGGTAGGTAAATTGGGTGGGCCATTTACCGATGGACTATGTACAGCTGCAGCGATCGGTTAGCTGCTCAGATAGCAGATGTTTAAAGTTGGCGAGGGAGATAAATGTCTCAAACTTCAGCGATTTTTGCAATTCGTTCCAGTCACAGGCAGCAGAGAACTGGAAGGAAAGGCGGCCAAATGAGGTGTTGGCTTTAGGGATGATCAGTGAGATACACCTGCTGGAGCGGGTGCTACGGGTGGGTGTTGCCATCGTGACCAGTGAACTGAGATAAGGCGGAGCTTTACCTAGCATAGACTTATAGATGACCTGGAGCCAGTGGGTCTGGCGACGAACATGTAGCGAGGGCCAGCCGACTAGAGCATACAGGTCGTAGTGGTGGGTGGTATAAGGTGCTTTGGTAACAAAACGGATGGCACTGTGATAGACTGCATCCAGTTTGCTGAGTAGAGTATTGGAAGCTATTTTGTAGATGACATCGCCGAAGTCGAGGATCGATAGGATAGTCAGTTTTACGAGGGTAAGTATGGCGGCGTGAGAGAAAGAAGCTTTGTTGCGGAATAGAAAGCCGATTCTAGATTTGATTTTGGATTGGAGATGTTTAATATGACTCTGGATTGAGAGTTTGCAGTCTAGCCAGACACCTAGGTACTTATAGATGTCCACATATTCAAGGTCGGAACCATCCAGGGTGGTGATGCTAGTCGTGCGTGTGGGTGCAGGCAGCAAATGGTTGAAGAGCATGCATTTGGTTTTACTAGCGTTTAAGAGCAAATTAATTAATTAAAAATCCTACAATGTGATTTTCTGGAGAAAAAAACATCTTGTTTTGTCTGTCATAGTTGAAGTGTACCTATGATGAAAATTACAGGCCTCTCTCATCTTTTTAAGTGGGAGAACTTGCACAATTCGTGGCTGACTAAATACTTTTTTTGTCTCACTGTATATATAGATAGCAATATTGGGCCTATATGAATTGTAGCTACTTTTGAGGCACATGTTGTACTCTATAAACACCTTTTTAACCCTGTAAAGACAATCTTTTTATTCCCCCAAAAATCAAAATGTATAGACAAAAGCCTGTCATTTCTAAAGTGACATTCATTTGTGCAATATTAGGGTTCTACATTTAAATTAAATTCAGTGTTTCAGTGTTTCAGTCCTTCAGTGTTTCAGTGTTTCATAAGGTGAATGCACCAATTTGTAAGTCGCTCTGGATAAGAGCGTCTGCTAAATGACTTAAATGTAAAATGTAAATGTTTCAGTCTTTCAGTCTTTCAGTCCTTCAGTCTTTCAGTGTTTCAGTCCTTCAGTGTTTCAGTCCTTTTCAGTGTTTCAGTCCTTCAGTCTTTCAGTCCTTCAGTCCTTCAGTCTTTCAGTGTTTCAGTCCTTCAGTGTTTCAGTCCTTCAGTGTTTCAGTCCTTCAGTCTTTCAGTCCTTCAGTCCTTCAGTGTTTCAGTCTTTCAGTGTTTCAGTGTTTCAGTGTTTCAGTCCTTCAGTTTCAGTCTTTCAGTGTTTCAGTGTTTCAGTGTTTCAGTCCTTCAGTTTTCAGTGTTTCAGTCTTTCAGTGTTTCAGTCCTTCAGTGTTTCAGTGTTTCATTCAGTGTTTCAGTGTTTCAGTGTTTCAGTCCTTCAGTGTTTCAGTCTTTCAGTCTTTCAGTGTTTCAGTGTTTCAGTGTTTCAGTGTTTCAGTGTTTGTCAGTGTTTCAGTCTTTCAGTGTTTCAGTGTTTCAGTGTTTCTGCTGCAGTCCTTTATTTAGCTTCCACGCCCCAAAACAACACGAAATAATGTTTCTGTCGAGGTGCCCTTTGATGATGCAAGAACACTCTCTTCTTGTGTCGTGTTTTTACGTTTGAGTGAATAGAAGTGGGGTCCTGAGTCCTGAGCTGCCTTGATTATGCCACCTGGGCAAGGTGTGTCTTTTTGTGATAATTCCACCAAATGACCCCACACACACACACACACACACACACACACACACACACACACACACACACACACACACACACACACACACACACACACACACACACACACACACACACACACACACACACACACACACACACACACACACACACAGGAGGTAAAAGTTTTTTTTAAAGCCCTTACAAAAGAATATTCAAAGCTGAATTCTTACATTTTTGAGGAAATAACATTTATGTCCGATCACCAGAAAGATGATATTTGTTTAATGGACCAACTGTCACTCTAGTGACAGGAAGATATACAGCACTGATGTCAGCGACAACACGTACCTAGGTCCGGGGAACAGTGAGTTAACTGGTCTAGGAACAGTGGGTTAACTGGTCTAGGAACAGTGGGTTAACTGGTCTAGGAACAGTGGGTTAACTGGTGTAGGAACAGTGGGTTAACTGGTCTAGGAACAGTGGGTTAACTGGTCTAGGAACAGTGGGTTAACTGGTCTAGGAACAGTGGGTTAACTGCCTTGTTCAGGGGAACAGTGGGTTAACTGGTCTAGGAACAGTGGGTAAACTGGTCTAGGAACAGTGGGTTAACTGGTCTAGGAACAGTGGGTTAACTGGTCTAGGAACAGTGGGTTAACTGGTCTAGGAACAGTGGGTTAACTGGTCTAGGAACAGTGGGTTAACTGCCTTGTTCAGGGGAACAGTGGGTTAACTGGTCCTTCTGTAGCTCAGTTGGTAGACCATGGGTTAACTGCCAGGGTTGTTCAGGGGAACCCAGTGAATGTATGCACACATGACTGTAAGTCGCTTTGGATAAAAGCGTCTGCTAAATGGCATATATATTAGGAACAGTGGGTTAACTGGTGTAGGAACAGTGGGTTAACTGGTGTAGGAACAGTGGGTTAACTGGTCTAGGAACAGTGGGTTAACTGGTCTAGGAACAGTGGGTTAACTGGTGTAGGAACAGTGGGTTAACTGGTCTAGGAACAGTGGGTTAACTGGTCTAGGAACAGTGGGTTAACTGCCTTGTTCAGGGGAACAGTGGGTTAACTGGTCTAGGAACAGTGGGTTAACTGCCTTGTTCAGGGGAACAGAGGGTTAACTGGTCTAGGAACAGTGGGTTAAACAGTGGTTAACTGCCTTGTTCAGGGAACAGTGGGTTAACTGCCTTGTTCAGTGGAACAGGGGAACAGTGGGTTAACTGCCTTGTTCAGGGGAACAGTGGGTTAACTGCCTTATTCAGGGGAACAGTGGGTTAACTGCCTTGTTCAGGGGAACAGTGGGTTAACTGCCTTGTTCAGGGGAACAGTGGGTTAACTGCCTTGTTCAGGGGAACAGTGGGTTAACTGCCTTGTTCAGGGGCAGAATGACAGATTTTTACCATGTCAGCTCGGGGATTCAATCCAGCGACCTTTCGGTTACTGGCCCTACACTCTAACCACTAGACTACCTGCCGCCCCTACACTCTAACCACTAGACTACCTGCCGCCCCTACACTCTAACCACTAGACTACCTGCCCCCCCCTACACTCTAACCACTAGACTACCTGCCCCACCCTACACTCTAACCACTAGGCTACCTGCCCCCCCTACACTCTAACCACTAGACTACCTGCCCCCCCCCACACTCTAACCACTAGGCTACCTGCCACCCATACACTTTAACCACTAGGCTACCTGCCGCCCCTACACTCTAACCACTAGGCTACCTGTCCCCCTACACTCTAACCACTAGGCTACCTGCCCCCTACACTCTAACCACTAGGCTACCTGCCGCCCCTACACTCTAACCACTAGGCTACCTGCCCCCTACACTCTAACCACTAGGCTACCTGCCGCCCCTACACTCTAACCACTAGACCTGCTGCCTCTACACTCTAACCACTAGGCTACCTGCCCCCACACTCTAACCACTAGGCTACCTGCCCCCTCTACACTCTAACCACTAGACCTGCCGCCCCCTACACTCTAACCACTAGGCTACCTACCGCCCTACACTCTAACCACTAGGCTACCTGCTGCCCCACACTCTAACCACTAGGCTACCTGCCGCCCCTACACTCTAACCACTAGGCTACCTGCCACCCCAGTAAGCAGAGTGAGCCCATTGTTGTCTGACAAAGGACATGATGTTTCTGCTTCTGGTTTCTCCTTCTAAAACATTTGTCTGTTTTGATAAATATGCACCAATATAGTTTCTCTCTGTCTGTCTTCCCTCTCTGTCTCCCTCTCCTCTCTGTCTCCCTCTCTTCTCTGTCTCCTTCCCTCTCTGTCTCCCCTCCCCTCTCTGTCTCCCTCCCCTCTCTGTCTCCCTCCCTCTCTGCCTCCCTCCCCTCTCTGTCTCCCTCCCCTCTCTGTCTCCCTCCCCTCTCTGTCTCCCTCCCCTCTCTGTCTCCCTCCCCTCTCTGTCTCCCTCCCCTTCTCTGTCTCCCCTCCCCTCTCTGTCTGTCTCCCTCTCTGTCTGTCTCCCTCTCTGTCTGTCTGTCTCCCTCTGTATCTCCCTCCCCTCTCTGTCTGTCTCCCCTCTCTCCCTCTCTCTCTCCCTCCCCTCTCTGTCTGTCTCCCTCTCTGTCTCCCTCCCCTCTCTGTCTCCCTCCCCTCTCTGTCTCCCCTCCCCTCTCTGTCTGTCTCCCTCTCTGTCTGTCTGTCTCTCTCTCTCTCCCCCCCCTCTCTGTCTGTCTCCCCTCTCTCCCTCTCTCTCTCCCTCCCCTCTCTGTCTGTCTCCCTCTCCTCTCTGTCTCCCTCTCCTCTCTGTCTCACCTCCTCTCTCTCTCTCCCTCCAGGGGCCCATGCTCCAGCCCCTCCACTCCAGCCGATGAGTCGTCGACTGCTCTGGCGTAGACGCAGCCGCGCCCAGATAGTCCCCTGGTCCTGCCCCCCGCCCTGCCGGGAGACAGCAGACTACATTACCCAGCATGCCCTCCTCTGTGCGGGCGGGCAGCCTAAAGGACCCGGAGGTAGCCGAGCTGTTCTTCAAGGAAGACCCAGAGAAACTGTTCTCTGACCTCCGAGAGATAGGACATGGCAGCTTCGGAGCCGTCTACTTTGTATGTACACACACACACACACACACACACACACACACACACACACACACACACACACACACACACACACACACACACACACACACACACACACACACACACACACACACACACACACACACACACACACACTTATCTGCACCCTAATGACCACTGTCCCCCTGTCATAGTCCTCATGTAATAGTCCTCCTGTCATAGTCCTCCAGTAATAGTCCCCCTGTAATAGTCCTACTGTAATAGTCCTCCTGTAATAGTCCTCCTGTCATAGTCCTCCAGTAATAGTCCTCCTGTAATAGTCCCCCTGTCATAGTCCTCCTGTCATAGTCCTCCTGTAATAGTCCTCCTGTAATAGGGTTCCTGTCCCTACTGTAATAGTCCCCCTGTAATAGTCCTCATGTAATAGTCGCCCTGTCATAGTCCTCCTGTAATAGTCCCCCTGTCCCACCTGTAAATGTCCTCCTGTAATAGTCCTCCTGTAATAGTCCTCCTGTAATAGGGTTCCTGTCCCTACTGTAATAGTCCGCCTGTAATAGTCCTCATGTAATAGTCCCCCTGTCATAGTCCCCCTGTCATAGTCCTCCTGTAATAGTCCCCCTGTCCCACGTTTAAATGTCCTCCTGTTATAGTCCCCCTGTAATAGTCCTCCTGTAATAGTCCCCTGTAATAGTCCCCTGTTATAGTCCCCCTGTCATAGTCCCCCTGTAATAGTCCTCCTGTAATAGTCCCCCTGTAATAGTCCCCCTTTAATAGTCCTCCTGTAATAGCCCACCTGTAATAGTCCTCCTGTCCCACCTGTAATAGTCCACCTGTAATAGTCCTCCTGTAATAGTCCACCTGTAATAGGCTTCCTGTAATAGTCCTCCTGTAATAGTCCACCTGTAATAGTCCCCCTGTAATAGGGTTCCTGTCCCACCTGTAATAGTCCCCCTGTAATAGTCCCCTGTAATAGTCCTCCTCTAATAGTCCCCCTGTAATAGCCCCCCTGTAATAGGGTTCCTGGCCCTCCTGTAATAGTCCCCCTGTAATAGTCCTTCTGTAATAGTCCACATGTAATAGTCCCCCTGTAATAGTCCCCCTGTAATAGTCCTCCTGTCATAGTCCCCCTGTAATAGTCCTTCTGTAATAGTCCCCCTGTAATAGTCCCCCTGTAATAGTCCTCCTGTCATAGTCCCCCTGTCATAGTCCTCCTGTAATAGTCCCCCTGTAATAGTCCTCATATATTAGTCGCCCTGTCATATCCCTCCTGTAATAGTCCCCCTGTCCCACCTGTAAATGTCCCCCTGTAATAGTCCTCCTGTAATAGTCCCCCTGTAATAGTCCCCCTGTAATAGTCCCCTGTAATAGTCCCCCTGTAATAGTCCCCCTGTTATAGTCCTCCTGTAATAGTCCTCCTGTAATAGTCCCCCTGTAATAGTCCTCCTGTAATAGTCCTCATGTAATAGTCGCCCTGTCATAGTCCTCCTGTCATAGTCCTCCTCTAATAGTCCCCCTGTAATAGCCCCCCTGTAATAGGGTTCCTGGCCCTCCTGTAATAGTCCCCCTGTAATAGTCCTTCTGTAATAGTCCACCTGTAATAGTCCCCCTGTAATAGTCCCCCTGTAATAGTCCTCCTGTCATAGTCCTCCTGTCATAGTCCCCCTGTCATAGTCCTCCTGTAATAGTCCCCCTGTAATAGTCCTCATATATTAGTCGCCCTGTCATAGCCCTCCTGTAATAGTCCCCCTGTCCCACCTGTAAATGTCCTCCTGTAATAGTCCCCCTGTAATAGTCCTCCTGTAATAGTCCCCCTGTAATAGTCCCCCTGTAATAGGCTTCCTGTAAAAGTCCTCCTGTCCTCCTGTAATAGTCCACCTGTAATAGTCCTCCTGTCATAGTCCTCCAGTAATAGTCCTCCTGTAATAGTCCCCCTGTCATAGTCCTCCTGTCATAGTCCTCCTGTAATAGTCCCCCTGTCATAGTCCCCCTGTCATAGTCCTCCTGTCATAGTCCTCCTGTCATAGTCCTCCTGTAATAGTCCTCCTGTAATAGTCCTCCTGTAATAGGGTTCCTGTCCCTACTGTACTGTAATAGTCCCCCTGTAATAGGCTTCCTGTAAAAGTCCTCCTGTCCTCCTGTAATAGTCCACCTGTAATAGTCCTCCTGTCATAGTCCTCCAGTAATAGTCCTCCTGTAATAGTCCCCCTGTCATAGTCCTCCTGTCATAGTCCCCCTGTCATAGTCCCCCTGTCATAGTCCCCCTGTCATAGTCCTCCTGTCATAGTCCTCCTGTCATAGTCCTCCTGTAATAGTCCTCCTGTAATAGTCCTCCTGTAATAGGGTTCCTGTCCCTACTGTACTGTAATAATCCCCCTGTAATAGTCCTCATGTAATAGTCGCCCTGTCATAGTCCCCCTGTCATAGTCCCCCTGTCATAGTCCTCCTGTCATAGTCCTCCTGTCATAGTCCTCCTGTCATAGTCCTCCTGTAGTAGTCCTCCTGTAATAGGGTTCCTGTCCCTACTGTAATAGTCCCCCTGTAATAGTCCTCATGTAATAGTCGCCCTGTCATAGTCCTCCTGTAATAGTCCCCCTGTAATAGTCCCCCTGTAATAGTCCCCCTGTCATAGTCCTCCTGTCATAGTCCTCCTGTCATAGTCCTCCTGTCATAGTCCTCCTGTCATAGTCCCCCTGTCATAGTCCCCCTGTCATAGTCCTCCTGTCATAGTCCTCCTGTCATAGTCCCCCTGTCATAGTCCCCCTGTCATAGTCCTCCTGTCGTAGTCCTCCTGTCATAGTCCTCCTGTCATAGTCCTGCTGTAATAGGGTTCCTGTCCCTACTTTAATAGTCCCCCTATAATAGTCCTCATGTAATAGTCGCCCTGTCATAGTCCTCCTGTAATAGTCCCCCTGTCCCACCTGTAATTGTCCTCCTGTAATAGTCCCCCTGTAATAGTCCCCCTGTTATAGTCCTCCTGTCATAGTCCCCCTGTAATAGTCCCCATGTAATAGTCCTCCTGTAATAGTCCTCCTGTCATAGTCCCCCTGTAATAGACCTCCTGTCATAGTCCTCCTGTCATAGTCCCCATGTAATAGTCCCCCTGTAGTAGCCCACCTGTAATAGTCCTCCTGTCCCACCTGTAAATGTCCTCCTGTAATAGTCCCCCTGTAATAGGGTTCCTGGCCCTCCTGTAATTTCCCTCCTGTAATAGTCCTCCTGTAATAGCCCACCTGTAATAGTCCTCCTGTCCCACCTGTAATAGTCCTCCTGTAATAGGCTTCCTGTAATAGTCCTCCTGTCCTCTTGTAATAGTCCACCTGTAACAGGCCTCTTGTCCCACCTGTAATAGTCCACCTGTAATAGTCCTCCTGTAATAGTCCTCCTGTCCCACCTGTAATAGTCCTCCTGTAATAGTCCTCCTGTAATAGTCCTCCTGTAATAGTCCTCCTGTCCCACCTGTAATTGTCCTCCTGTAATAGTCCACCTGTAATAGTCCTCCTGTAATAGGCTTCCTGTAAAAGTCCTCTTGTCCTCCTGTAATAGTCCTCCTGTAATAGGGTTCCTGTCCCTACTGTAATAGCCCTCCTGTAATAGCCCCCCTGTAATAGTCCTCCTGTAATAGCCCTCCTGTAATAATCCTCCTGTAATAGCCCACCTGTAATAGTCCCCCTGTAATAGTCCCCCTGTAACAGCCCTCCTGTAATAGCCCACCTGTAATAGTCCTCCTGTCCCACCTGTAATAGCCCACCTGTAATAGTCCTCCTGTCCCACCTGTAATAGTCCTCCTGTAATAGTCCACCTGTAATAGTCCTCCTGTAGTAGTCCACCTGTAATAGGCTTCCTGTAAAAGTCCTCCTGTCCTCCTGTAATAGTCCACCTGTAATAGTCCACCTGTAATAGTCCACCTGTAATAGTCCTCCTTTAATAGGTTTCCTGTAATAGTCCTCCTTTAATAGTCCTCCTGTCCTCCTGTAATAGTCCACCTGTAATAGTCCTCCTGTAATAGGCTTCCTGTAATAGTCCTCCTGTAATAGTCCACCTGTAATAGTCCTCCTGTAATAGGCTTCCTGTAATAGTCCTCCTGTAATAGTCCTCCTGTCCTCCTGTAATAGTCCACCTGTAATAGTCCTCCTGTAACAGGCCTCTTGTCCCACCTGTGTTCTCTGTGTCTAAGGCGCGGGATGTACGATCTACAGAGGTGGTGGCCATCAAGAAGATGTCTTATAGTGGAAAGCAGTCCAACGAGGTGAGACAGACACGTTGTGTACTATATTTATTACCTGCTATTTGATAGGGGACGACAGAAACAGAAGTCTCAGTACACTTGAGAAATTATTATGTTAAAGCATACACACTCCGATACAAATGTGTGAGCTGAACACACACACACACACACACACACACACACACACACACACACACACACACACACACACACACACACACACACACACACACACACACACACACACACACACACACACACACACACACACACACACACCAAGGTCACCCCACGGCTCTCTCACACACTCTCACTCTCGCCTTGCTTCTGCTCTTAATGACGGAGTAGCTGTACTTGGATTAAGACCTAATCTGTGTACGATGAGAGTCGCTCCCCACCAGGAGACCGAAGGCAGACAGGAACATGCCACACATGAGATCATACGTTGTCTTTAGTTTGTGTTCATTCAGAGTGGGCTAGGTGTTCATTCAGAGTGGGCTAGGTGTTCATTCAGAGTGGGCTAGGTGTTCATTCAGAGTGGGCTAGGTGTTCATTCAGAGTGGGCTAGGTGTTCATTCAGAGTGGGCTAGGTGTTCATTCAGAGTGGGCTAGGTGTTCATTCAGAGTGGGCTAGGTGTTCATTCAGAGTGGGCTAGGTGTTCATTCAGAGTGGGCTAGGTGTTCACTTTGCACTCTTATTTACCCAGGTATGTTGGTTGATTTAAAGAACCAATGTCTCCTCTGAAGTAAATGCAAAGCAGTTTGCCTCTTTTATAGTTTATTTTTTAATACTATCTCTCTCTCTCTCCACCTCTTTTCTCTCTATTTTCTTTCTTTCTCAATAATTATCACCCCATTTTCAAAGGCTTCCTTGTCTAGCTAAGATTATTGAATCCTTTGTAAATGTACAATTTCTGCCTTTAAAAAAATAAAAATCTGATAAATGTATTTTAAATGTTAACCAATCAGGTTTGGTCCTATTACAGCAACCACTTTAGTTGTAACTTTATGTACATAAATATAAATACTTAGGCATTTGGATTGATATTGATTTGATATATTTTTTTAAACATATAGACAAAATGGCGGCGGAGAATATGTCCGTTTTACGCTCTCCTAACCAATTCTTATGTGTTCTATTATGTGTTTTTGTTGTTGCGATATTTGTAAATGATTTTGTACATAATGTTTCTAAAACCGTATCTTACGGAAAGAGCTTCTGGATATCAGGACAGTGATCACTCACCTCGGAGTAGACAAAGATTTCTTCAACAGCAGCAAGCAGGACTCACACGATATCCTCCAAACACCCCACAGGGCAGACATCCCAATTATTTGCAAAAGGAAGCGACCCGCAGAGGACGAAGAGCCGGATGCCTCGTCCAGACCCGCAGAGGACGAAGAGCCGGATGCCTCGTCCGGACCGGCAGAGGACGAAGAGCCGGATGCCTCGTCCGGACCCGCAGAGGACGAAGAGCCGGATGCCTCGTCCGGACCCGCAGAGGACGAAGAGCCGGATGCCTCGTCCGGACCCGCAGAGGACGAAGAGCCGGATGCCTCGTCCGGACCGGCAGAGGACGAAGAGCCGGATGCCTCGTCCGGACCGGCAGAGGACGAAGAGCCGGATGCCTCGTCCGGACCGGCAGAGGACGAAGAGCCGGATGCCTCGTCCGGACCGGCAGAGGACGAAGAGCCGGATGCCTCGTCCGGACCGGCAGAGGACGAAGAGCCGGATGCCTCGTCCGGACCGGCAGAGGACGAAGAGCCGGATGCCTCGTCCGGACCGGCAGAAGACAACTAGGAAAGCTGCCATTACCGTCCATATTACTCGCCAACGTGCCATCATTGGACAATAAACTAGACGAGGTACGGTCACGAATATCCTACCAAAGGGACATCAACAACTGTAATATCCTATCCTACGGAATCGTGGCTGAATGACGACATGGATATTCAGTAAGTCGCTCTGGATAAGAGCGTCTGCTAAATGACTTAAATGTAATGTAATACACGCTGTACCGGCAGGATAGAACAGCACACTCCGGTAAGACACGGTGGAGGTGGCCTGTGTATATTTGTAAACAACAGCTGGTGCAGGAAATGTAAGGACGTCTCTAGATTTTGCTCGCCTGAAGTAGAGTATATTGTGATAAACTGCAGGCCACACTACTTGACTAGAGAGTTTTCAGCTATACTCTTCGTGGCTGTTTATTTACCACCAAAGACAGATGCTGGCACTAAGACCGCACTCAGACAGCTGCATAAGGAAATAAGCAAACAGGAAACCACTCACCCAGAGGCGGCGCTCCTAGTGGCCGGAGACTTTAATGCAGGGAAACTTAAATCTGTTTTACCAAATCTCTAACAAACATGTTAAATGCGCAACCAGAGGGAAAAAAATCTTGATCACCTGTACTCCACACACAGAGACGCGTACAGAGCTCTCCCTCGCCCTCCATTTGGTAAATCCAACCAAAACTCTGTCCTCCTGATTCCTGCTTACAAGCAAAAATTAAAGCAGGAAGCACCAGTGACTTGGTCTATAAAAAAATGGTCAGATGAAGCAGATGCTAAACTACAGGACTGTTCTATCACAGACTGGAACATGTTCCGGGATTCTTCCGATGGCATTGAGGAATACACCACATCTGTCACTGGCTTCATCAATAAGTGCATTGAGGACGTCGTCTCCCACAGTGACTGTACGTACATAACCCAACCAGAAGCCATGGAGTACAGGCAACATTCGCACTGAGCTAAAGGGTAGAGCTGCCGCTTTCAAGGTGCGGAACTCTATCCCAGAAGCTTATTAGAAATCCCGTTATGCCCTGAGACGAACCATCAAACAGGCAAAGCATCAATACAGGACTAAGATTGAATCATACTACACCGGGTCCGACGCTCGTCGGATGTGGCAGAGCTTGCAAACTATTACAGACTACAAAGGGAAGCACAGCCGCGAGCTGCCTAGTGACACGAACCTACCAGACGAGCTAAATCACTTCTATGCTCGCTTCGAGGCAAGCAAAACTGAGGCATGCATGAGAACATCAGCTGTTCAGGACGACTGTGTGATCACGCTCTCCGTAGCCGACGTGTGTAAGACCTTTAAACAGGTCAACAGACGGATTACCAGGATGCGTACTCTGCTCCAACTGGCAGGTGTCTTCACTGACATTTTCAGTCTGTAATACCAACATGCTTCAAGCAGACCACCATAGGCCCTGTGCCCAAGAACACAAAGGCAACCTGCCTAAATGACTACACGTCCGTAGCTATGAAGTGCTTTGAAAGGCTGGTGTTGATGTGAGCCATTACCATTATCCCAGAAACACAAGACCCACTCCAATTTGCATACCGCCCAAAAAGATCCACAGATGATACAATCTCTATTGCACTCCACACTGTCCTTTCCCACCTGGACAAAAGGAACACCTACGTGAGAATGCTGTTCATTGACTACAGCTCAGCGTTCAACACATTTACATTTACATTTAAGTCATTTAGCAGACGCTCTTATCCAGAGCGACTTACAAACACCATAGTACCCTCAAAGCTCATCACCAAGCTAAGGAACCTGGGACTAAATACCTCCCTCTGCAACTGGATCCTGGACTTCCTGACAGGGCGCCCCCAGGTGGTAAGGGTAGGTAGCAACACATCTGCCACGCTGATCCTCAACACTGGAGCTCCCCAGGGGTGCGTGCTCAGTCCCCTCCTGTACTCCCTGTTCACCCACGACTGCATGGCCAGGCACGACTCCAACACCATCATTAAGTTTGCTGTTGACACAACAACCTAACAACCTATCCCTCAACATAACCAAGACTAAGGAGATGATTGTGGACTACAGGAAAAGGAGTACCGAGCACGCCCCCATTCTCATCGACAGTGCTTTAGTGGAGCAGGTTGAGAGCTTCAAATTCCTTGGTGTTCACATCAACAACAAACTAGGTTGGTCCAAACACACCAAGACAATCATGAAGAGGGCACGACAAAGCCTATTCCCCCTCAGGAAACTAAAAAGATTTGGCATGGGTCCTGAGATCCTCAAAAGGTTCTACAGCTGCACCATCGAGAGCATCCTGAACGGTTGCATCACTTCCTGGTACGGCAACTGCTCGGCCTCCAACCGCAAGGCACTACAGAGGGTAGTGCGTACGGACCAGTACATCACTGGGGCCAAGCTGCCAGCCATCCAGGACTTCTACATCAGCTTTTAGTTTGAGTGCACCATCTTGATGTTGTGGTGCCCACAAGGCAATGTAAGTAATTGATTTGGGGAGGAATGTAACTGTTCTGTTCTGGGTGATTTGTGATGATTTATACGTGCTTCCCATGACTGTGTTTTTGCATTTTTACATGTATATTTGTATAATGTGTATGTTCATATTGAATTATACATTATATTATTTTTGGACATTTTGATTTAATTGTTTTAATAAATGTTAAATAAAACATTTTAATTGTGTCTCTCACACAGAAATGGCAGGACATCATAAAAGAGGTGAAGTTTCTCCAGAGGATTCAACATCCCATCTGTATAGAGTACAAGGGCTGCTACCTACGAGAACACACAGCATGGGTAAAACACACACACACACACACACACACACACACACACACACACACACACACACACACACACACACACACACACACACACACACACACACACACACACACACACACACACACACACACACACACACACACACACACACACACACAGGACTTTGGAGGACTACTACCTAGAACACACACAATAACACACACACACTTTCTTAGCCCCTTTCTCTTAATGTTCTGTTATCATAATGTGTTCTGTGTGTTCTGTGTTCTGTGTCCAGTTAGTGATGGAGTACTGTCTGGGTTCAGCCTCTGATGTTCTGTTATCATAATGTGTTCTGTGTTCTCTGTGTTCTGTGTTCTGTGTCCAGTTAGTGATGGAGTACTGTCTGGGTTCAGCCTCTGATGTTCTGTTATCATAATGTGTTGTGTGTTCTGTGTGTTCTGTGTCCAGTTAGTGATGGAGTACTGTCTGGGTTCAGCCTCTGATGTTCTGTTATCATAATGTGTTCTGTGTTCTGTGTGTTCTGTGTGTTCTGTGTTCTCTCTGTGTCCAGTTAGTGATGGAGTACTGTCTGGGTTCAGCCTCTGATGTTCTGTTATCATAATGTGTTCTGTGTTCTGTGTGTTCTGTGTTCTGTGTTCTCTCTGTGTCCAGTTAGTGATGGAGTACTGTCTGGGTTCAGCCTCTGATGTTCTAGAAGGTAAGACATTTTAAAACCACAGCTGTTCTATTTGACATGTATTCTACTGCATCAAGTCAACTTAGACTGTGTGTTTGGGTTCCGTTACGCTCAACTTGTTTAATCCTTAGCAAATGTTTTCTGAAATATTCTCTCACCAATTTAGTTCATAAAAAGCCTCTTCAGGAAATGGAGATCGCTGCCATTACCCATGGTGCTTTGCAGGGTTTGGCCTACCTTCACTCCCACAACATGATTCACAGGTGAGGGTTTACCTGACAGTTTGAAGCATGGTGATTATATCACACCTACTAACCCAGTGGTTCTCTGTCTGTCTGTCTGTCTGTCTGTCTGTCTGTCTGTCTGTCTGTCTGTCTGTCTGTCTGTCTGTCTGTCTGTCCTGTCTCCCTCCCTCTCTCTGTCTCTGTCTGTCTATCTCTCCCTCTCTCTGTCTCTCTGTCTTTCTCCCTCCCTCCCTCCCTCCCTCCCTCCCTCCCTCCCTCCTCTCCCTCCCTCCCTCCTCTCCCTCCTCTCCTCTCTCTCTCTCTCTCCCTCCCTCCCTCCTCTCTCTCTGTCCTCTCCCTCCCTCCTCCCTCTCCCCCCCCTCCCTCCCTACCACCTCTCCCTCCCTGTCTCCCTCCCACCTCTGTCTCTGTCTCCCTCCCCTCCCTCCCACCCCTCTCCCTGTCTTTCTCCCTCCCCCAGAGACATCAAAGCAGGTAACATCCTACTGACAGAGCCAGGTCAGGTCAAGCTTGCTGACTTTGGCTCCGCCTCCATCGCTTCCCCAGCCAACTCCTTTGTGGGGACGCCATATTGGTGAGGGACAGCAGAGACAGACAAGTCATGGGGGTCTACCAGGCGGCAAGCTTTGACCACTTGACAGTTTTTAATTCTATACATTATGCAAAATGTTCAATGATTGTAATTGATCCCCCCACCTCGCCCCGCCTCGTCCCATTCTCTGCAGGATGGCCCCAGAGGTGATCTTGGCCATGGACGAGGGCCAGTATGATGGAAAGGTGGATGTCTGGTCCCTTGGGATCACCTGTGTCGAGCTAGGTAAAGGGTGTGGGAGGTTTTCCATCGTTTATATGTGTAACATACTGTGTGTATCAGGATTTCCGTTAACCAGTAATTGCCAGCTTTTGGCAAAAAATAAATAAATATTTTTTTTAAAGGTAAAATCCGTGGCCTACGTTACCGTTGGCCTTTTTCATTGAAGTAAAACGAAAGTTGGAGAAAACTGAGTAGGCTATGCCGATGGGGCCCGATTCAGACTGAGTAGGCTCCATGCCGATCCCCCCATTCAGACTGAGGGCTATGCCTATAGGGCCCGATTCAGACTGAGTAGGCTAGCCGATGGGGGTTCAGACTGAGTAGGCTATGCCGATGACCACTGACAGCCCGATTCAGACATTAGCTAAAATGTTCAATGATTGGACCCGATCCAGACTGAGTAGGCTATGCGTGGGGGCCCATTCTCTGAGGATGGCCCCAGATGGTGATTCAGACTGAGTAGGGAAAGCTGATGGGGCCCGATCACCTGTGTCGAGTAGGCTATGCCGATGGGGGTTTTCCATCGACAACATGAGTAGGCTATGCCGAACCAGGGGCCCAGCTTTTGGCAAAAAATAAATAAATATTTTTTTAACCGATGGGGCCCGATTCAGTAGGCTGATGGGGCCCGTTAGACTTGGCCTTTTTCATGGGGCCCGATTGGAGAAAACTGAGTAGGCTATGCTGATAGGGCCCGATTCAGACTGAGTAGGCTATGCCGATAGGGCCCGATTCAGACTGAGTAGGCTATGCTGATAGGGCCCGATTCAGACTGAGTAGGCTATGCCTATAGGGCCCGATTCAGACTGAGTAGGCTATGCCTATAGGGCCCGATTCAGACTGAGTAGGCTATGCCGATGGGGCCCGATTCAGACTGAGTAGGCTATGCCGATGGGGCCCGATTCAGACTGAGTAGGCTATGCCGATGGGGCCCGATTCAGACTGAGTAGGCTATGCCTATGGGGCCCGATTCAGACTGAGTAGGCTATGCCGATGGGGCCCGATTCAGACTGAGTAGGCTATGCCGATGATTCAGACTGGGCCCGATTCAGACTGAGTAGGCTATGCCGATGGGGCCCGATTCAGACTGAGTAGGCTATGCCGATGGGGCCCGATTCAGACTGAGTAGGCTATGCCTATAGGGCCCGATTCAGACTGAGTAGGCTATGCCGATGGGGCCCGATTCAGACTGAGTAGGCTATGCCGATGGGGCCCGATTCAGACTGAGTAGGCTATGCCGATGGGGCCCGATTCAGACTGAGAGTTTCTACTCTTGGACCTGAATGCATATAGATGTCTGGTACATTCAAATCTTCCCGGTTACGTTGTCCTAACAGAAACCCTGTGTGTGTGTGTGTGTGTGTGTGTGTGTGTGTGTGTGTGTGTGTGTGTGTGTGTGTGTGTGTGTGTGTGTGTGTGTGTGTGTGTGTGTGTGTGTGTGTGTGTGTGTGTGTGTGTGTGTGTGTGTGTGTGTGTGCGCGCAGCGGAGAGGAAGCCTCCTCTGTTTAATATGAACGCCATGAGTGCCTTGTACCACATAGCGCAGAATCTCCTCCTCCAGAGGCTGGTGAGTTCTCTGTCTACACACACACACACAGCCCTATCTCATAAGTCCTTTCCCTCGTTTCCTGATCTCTCTGTCTCCTCCTCTCTCTCTCCTCCCTCATTTCCTGATCTCTCTGTCTCCTCCTCTCTCTCTCCTCCCTCGTTTCCTGATCTCTCTGTCTCCTCCTCTCTCACTCCTCCCTCGTTTCCTGATCTCTCTGTCTCCTCTCTCTCTCCTCCCTCGTTCCCTGATCTCTCTGTCTCCTCCTCTCTCTCTCCTCCCTCGTTTCCTGATCTCTCTGTCTCCACCTCTTTCCCTCCTCCCTCGTTTCCTGATCTCTCTGTCTCCACCTCTTTCCCTCCTCCCTCGTTTCCTGATCTCTCTGTCTCCACCTCTTTCTCTCCTCCCTCGTTTCCTGATCTCTCTGTCTCCACCTCTTTCCCTCCTCCCTCGTTTCCTGATCTCTCTGTCTCCACCTCTTTCCCTCCTCCCTCGTTTCCTGATCTCTCTGTCTCCACCCCTTTCCCCCTCTCCCCCTCGTTTCCTGATCTCCCCCTCTCTCCCCCTCTTTCCACCCCTTTCCCCCTCTCCCCCTCGTTTCCTGATCCCCCCCTCCCCCCTCTTTCCACCCCTTACCCCCTCTCCCCCTCGTTTCCTGATCTCCCCCTCCTCCCCTCTTTCCACCCCTTTCCCCCTCTCCCCCTCGTTTCCTGATCCCCCCCTCTCCCCCTCGTTTCCTGATCCCCTCTTTCCACCTCTTTTTCCTCCTCCCTCATTTCCTGATCCCCCCTCTCTCCCCCTCTTTTTCCTCCTCCCTCGTTTCCTGATCCCCCTCTCTCTCCCCCTCTTTCCACCCCTTTCCATTTCCCCCCTTTTCCACCTCCTCCTCCCTCGTTTCCTGATCCCCCCTTTCCACCTCTTTTTCCTCCTCCCTCGTTTCCTGCTTCTCTCTTCGCAGGACGGATTACTTTAGAAACTTTGTTGATTCCTGCCTTCAGAAAATCCCCCAGGATAGACCACACTCTGACCATCTACTAAACGTGAGAACACTTTCAAAAATAACTGTTGACTTAAACAAGATAACATACCCTCTCCTTAAACACCTTTCTCCTTCCTTCCTTCCTTCCTTCCTTCCTTCCTTCCTTCCTTCCTTCCTTCCTTCCTTCCTTCCTTCCTTCCTTCCTTCCTTCCTTCCTTCCTTCTCTCTCTCATTCTCTCTCTCTTTCTCTCATTCTCTCTCTCTTTCTCTCATTCTCTCTCTCTTTCATTCTCTCTCTCTCTCTCTCTCTCATTCTCTCTCATTCTCTCTCTCTCTCTGTCTCTCTCTCTCTCTCTCTCTCTCTCTCTCTCTCTCTCTCTCTCTCTCTGTCTCTCTCTCTCTGTCTCTCTCTCTCTCTCTCTCTCTCTCTCTCTCTCTCTCTCTCTCTCTCTCTCTCTCTCCCTCCCTCTCCTCCCTCTCCTCCCCCTGTAGCATGCGTTTGTCCAGCGGGAGCGTCCAGACTCTGTTCTGATGGATCTGATCCTGAGGACCAAAGAGGCGGTCAGGGAGCTGGACAACCTGCAGTACCGTAAGATGAAGAAGATCCTGTTTCAAGAAGCTCACAACGGACCACAGGCTGAGACACAGGATGGAGACGAGGTCTGTGTGTTCAGGGAGGGGGGGTCTTGTTCCACACAGGATGGAGACGAGGTCCTACTACCTGACCAATCTCTGTCTATCTGCCTATGTCTCTTGTCTCTCTCCGTATTTTGTCTCTCTGTGTGTGTCTCTCCCCCTCCCTCTCTGTCTCTCTCTCTCTGTCTCTCTCTCTCTGTCTCTCTCTCTCTGTGTCTCTGTCTCTCTCTCTCTCTCTCTCTCTCTCTCTCTCTCTCTCTCTCTCCCTCTCTCTCTGTCTCTCTCTCTCTCTCTCTCTCTCTCTCTCTCTCTCTCTCTCTCTCTCTCTCTCTCTCTCTCTCTCTCTCTCTCTCTCTCTCTCTCTCTCTCTCTCTCTCTCTCTCTCTCTCTCTCTCTCTCTCTCTCTCTCTCTCTCTCTGTGTCTCTCTCTGTGTCTCTCTGTGTCTCTCTCTGTGTGCCTCTCTCTCCGTGTCTAGGAGGTGGAGCACGGTGCAGGTCGTACAGACACAGTGAACAGTGTGGGCAGTAACCAGTCCATCCCCAGTATGTCTATCAGCTCCCAGAGCAGCTCAGTCAACAGTCTGAATGAATCAGCACAGGACGACCGCAGTGAGCTGGACCTGATGGAGGGAGACCACACGGTCATGTCCAACAGCTCTGTCATACACCTCAAACCAGTGGTTCTACTATACACACACACACCGCTATACACACACACACACCGCAATACACACACACACCGCTATACACACACACACACACGCTATACACACACACACACCGCTATACACACACACACCGCTATACACACACACACCGCTATATACACACACACACACACACACACACCGCTATACACACACACACCGCTATACACACACACACACCGCTATACACACACACACCGCTATACACACACACACACACACACCGCTATACACACACACACCGCTATACACACACACACCCCTATATACACACACACACACACACACCGCTATATACACACACACCCCTATATACACACACACACCGCTATATACACACACACACACACCGCTATATACACACACACACCCCTATATACACACACACACACACACACACACACCCTATATACACACACACCCCTATATACACACACACACCGCTATACACACACACACACCGCTATATACACACACACACCCCTATATACACACACACACCCCTATATACACACACACACCGCTATACACACACACACCGCTATACACACACACACCGCTATACACACACACACCGCTATATACACACACACACCCCTATATACACACACACACCGCTATACACACACACACCGCTATACACACACACACGCTATATACACACACACCCCTATATACACACACACACCCCTATATACACACACACACCGCTATACACACACACACCGCTATATACACACACACACCGCTATACACACACACACACCGCTATACACACACACACACACCGCTATACACACACACACACCGCTATATACACACACACACACCGCTATATACACACACACCGCTATATACACACACACACCGCTATACACACACACACACACACACCGCTATATACACACACACACACACACACACCGCTATATACACACACACACACCGCTATATACACACACACCACCGCTATATACACACACACACACCGCTATATACACACACACACCGCTATATACACACACACACCGCTATATACACACACACACACCGCTATATACACACACACACACCGCTATATACACACACACACCCGCTATATACACACACACCCTATACACACACACACCCCTATATACACACACACACACCGCTATACACACACACACACCGCTATACACACACACACACCGCTATACACACACACACCCCTATATACGCACACACCGCTATATACACACACACACCCGCTATATACACACACACACACACCGCTATACACACACACACACCGCTATATACACACACACACACACCGCTATACACACACACACACCTATATACACACACACACACCGCTATATACACACACACACACACCGCTATACACACACACACACCGCTATATACACACACACACACCGCTATACACACACACACACCGCTATGCTTTTGAAATCAAGTGACCCCAAACTTTTGAACAGTAATAATAATGACAGGCAGAACAGTTGAAACTGGAGCAGCAGCACGGCCAGGTGGACAGGGGACAGCAAGGAGTCATCATGCCAGGTAGTCCTGGGGCATGGTCCTAGGGCTCAGGTCCTCCGAGAGAGAAAGAGAGAAAGAGAGAGAGCAGACTTAGGCAGAACAGTCCATTTTAGAATCCGGCTGTAACAAAATGTGGAAGAAGTCAAGGGAACTGAATATGTTCCCAATACCTTTAAAATAAACATTTTGCTCTAAAATCTTGGGGGGGGGGGCAAATAAAACCACCTGCAGGCCAAATTCAGCTCGTGGGCCGTCAGTTGGGGAA
>NC_060174.1:106785572-106855572 GCF_021184085.1 Oncorhynchus gorbuscha | reverse complement strand
ACGAACTTAAATAACCCCAACCCAACAACCAGACAATGAACAGACAAAACCAAACGAACACGGAACAAAGGATCGGTGGCAGCGAGTAGACCGGCGGCGACGACGACCGCCGAGCGCCACCCGAACAAGAAGGGGAGCCACCTTCGGTAATATTGGTGACATTTTACATTTACATTTACATTTAAGTCATTTAGCAGACGCTCTTATCCAGAGCGACTTACAAATTGGTGCATTCACCTTATGTCATCCAGTGGAACAGCCACTTTACAATAGTGCATCTAAATCTTTTAAGGGGGGTGGGTGAGAAGGATTACTTTATCCTATCCTAGGTATTCCTTAAAGAGGTGGGGTTTCAGCTGTCTCCGGAAGGTGGTGATTTTGTCCTCGAAACAGTGAGATGCAGTGTCTTAGACCACTGAACCAGGGTCTGTAGTGACAGTGAGATGCAGTGTCTTAGACCGCTGAACCAGGGTCTGTAGTGACAGTGAGATGCAGTGTCTTAAACCGCTGAACCAGGGTCTGTAGTGACAGTGAGATGCAGTGTCTTAGACCGCTGAACCAGGGTCTGTAGTGACAGTGAGATGCAGTGTCTTAAACCGCTGAACCAGGGTCTGTAGTGACAGTGAGATGCAGTGTCTTAGACCGCTGAACCAGGGTCTGTAGTGACAGTGAGATGCAGTGTCTTAGACCACTGAGATACAGCCTGGAATCTTACCAGGGTCTGTAGTGACACTGAGATGCAGTGTCTTAGACGAGTCACCAGGGTCCTCTGTTATGCCAGGGTCTGTAGTGACAGTGAGATGCAGTGTCACAGAGGACAGAGATGCAGTGTCTTAGAGTCACCTCTGTTATGACAGTGAGATCCACACAGAGGACGAGTCACCTCTGTTATGCACTCCACACAGAGGACGAGTCACCTCTGTTATGCACTCCACACAGAGGACGAGTCACCTCTGTTATGCACACTCCACACAGAGGACGAGTCACCTCTGTTATGCACTCTCCACACAGAGGACAGAGGACGAGTCACCTCTGTTATGCACTCCACACAGAGGACAGAGAACGAGTCACCTCTGTTATGCACTCTACACACAGAGGACAGAGAACGAGTCACCTCTGTTATGCACTCCACACAGAGGACAGAGAACGAGTCACCTCTGTTATGCACTCCACACAGAGGACAGAGAACGAGTCACCTCTGTTATGCACTCCACACAGAGGACAGAGAACGAGTCACCTCTGTTATGCACTCTCCACACAGAGGACAGAGAACGAGTCACCTCTGTTATGCACTCCACACAGAGGACAGAGAACGAGTCACCTCTGTTATGCACTCGACACACAGAGGACAGAGAACGAGTCACCTCTGTTATGCACTCTCCACAAAGAGGACAAGTCACCTCTGTTATGCACTCTCCACACAGAGGACAGAGAACGAGTCACCTCTGTTATGCACTCTCCACACAGAGGACAGAGAACGAGTCACCTCTGTTATGCACTCCACACAGAGGACAGAGAACGAGTCACCTCTGTTATGCACTCTACACACAGAGGACGAGTCACCTCTGTTATGCACTCTCCACACAGAGGACAGAGAACGAGTCACCTCTGTTATGCACTCTACACACAGAGGACAGAGAACGAGTCACCTCTGTTATGCACTCTCCACACAGAGGACAGAGGACGAGTCACCTCTGTTATGCACTCTCCACACAGAGGACGAGTCACGCCTGTTATGCACTCTCCACACAGAGGACGAGTCACCTCTGTTATGCACTCTCCACACAGAGGACAGAGGACGAGTCACCTCTGTTATGCACTCTCCACACAGAGGACAGAGGACGAGTCACGTCTGTTATGCACTCTCCACACAGAGGACGAGTCACCTCTGTTATGCACTCCACACAGACAGTGAGAACGAAATACACTGCAACTCCTGCTCATGCGGTTTTCTCTCTTTCGTGTGTGCGCGTGTGTGTGTGTGCGTGTGTGTGTGTGTGTGTGTGTGTGTGTGTGTGTGTGTGTGTGTGTGTGTGTGTGTGTGCGTGCGTGCGTGCGTGCGTGCGTGCGTGCGTGTGTGTGTGTGTGTGTGTGTGTGTGTGTGTGTGTGTGTGTGTGTGTGTGTGTGTGTGTGTGCGCGGGCACGCAGGCGAAGACCTTTAACAACGATGAGAAGAAGTTCCAGCAGCACATTCAGGTCCAGCAGAAGAAAGAACTCAGCATCTTCCTGGAGTCTCAGAAACGAGAATACAAACTACGCAAGGAGCGGCTCAAAGAGGTACACACACACTCTTATATACACACAGTCTTATATACACACACTCTTACATATACACACACACACTTATATACACACACACACACTTATATATACACACACACACACTTATATACACACACACACACACACACTCTTACATATACACACACACACTTATATACACACACGCACACGCACACACACACAAGCCCACACTCTTATATATACACACACACTCTTATATATACACACACACACTTATATACACACACTTATATACACACACACGCACACGCACAGAGCAGCTCAAAGAGGTACACACACACTTATATATACACACACACACTTATATAAACACGCACACACACACACACACGCACACGCACAGAGCAGCTCAAAGAGGTACACACACACTCTTATATATACACACACACACTTATATACACACGCACACACACACGCACACACGCATAGAGCAGCTCAAAGAGGTACACACTTATATATACTGAACAAAAATATAAACACAACATGGGCCTCAGGATCTCGTCACAGTATCTCAAATTGCCATCGATAAAATGTCATTGTGTTCGTTGTCTGTAGCCTTTTGCCTGCCCCATACCATAACCCCACCGCCACCATGGGGCACTCAGCAAACCGCTCGCCCACACGACGCCATTCACTTGATCTGAGGCCGGTTGGACGTACTCCCAAATGACCTAAAACGACGGAGGCGGCTTATGGTAGAGAAATTAACATTACATTCTCTGGCAACCGCTCCGGTGGACATTCCTGCGGTCAGCGTGTCAATTGCACACTCCTTCAACACTTGAGACATCTGTGGCATTGTGTTGTGTCACAAAACTGCACATCTGTGGCATTATGCTTATGCTTATGAAACATTCCTGGGATCTTTTATTTCAGCTCATCACGAAACATGGGAACAACACTTTTTACAAGTTGCGTTTATATTTTGGTTCAGTGTACACACACACACACGCACACACACACACACACACACACACACACACACACACACACACACACACACACACACACACACACACACACACACACACACACACACACACACACACACTGCTTGGCGTCACAGGGACCAGTCTCCAGTGAGGACAGGAACAGGGACACACACACACACAGGTGAGGGACAGGAACAGGGAACGCTGCTTCATGGATGAACAGGTGAGGGACAGGAACAGGGACCAGCACTGCTTGGCGTCCCTCGTCTCCAGTGAGGGACAGGAACAGGGACCAGCACTGCTTGGCGTCCCTCGTCTCCAGTGAGGGACAGGAACAGGGACCAGCACTGCTTGGCGTCCCTCGTCTCCAGTGAGGGACAGGAACAGGGACCAGCACTGCTTGGCGTCCCTCGTCTCCAGTGAGGGACAGGAACAGGGACCAGCACTGCTTGGCGTCCCTCGTCTCCAGTGAGGGACAGGAACAGGGACCAGCACTGCTTGGCGTCCCTCGTCTCCAGTGAGGGACAGGAACAGGGACCAGCACTGCTGTCCCTCGTCTCCAGTGAGGGACAGGAACAGGGACCAGCACTGCCGTCCTCGTCTCCAGTGAGGGACAGGAACAGGGACCAGCACTGCACCCTCGTCTCCAGTGAGGGACAGGAACAGGGACCAGCACTGCCGTCCCTCGTCTCCAGTGAGGGACAGGAACAGGGACCAGCACTGCTTGGCGTCCCTCGTCTCCAGTGAGGGACAGGAACAGGGACCAGCACTGCTTGGCGTCCCTCGTCTCCAGTGAGGAACAGGGACCAGCACTGCTTGGCGTCCCTCGTCTCCAGTGAGGGACAGGAACAGGGACCAGCACTGCTTGGCGTCCCTCGTCTCCAGTGAGGGACAGGAACAGGGACCAGCACTGCTTGGCGTCCCTCGTCTCCAGTGAGGGACAGGAACAGGGACCAGCACTGCTTGGCGTCCCTCGTCTCCAGTGAGGGACAGGAACAGGGACCAGCACTGCTTGGCGTCCCTCGTCTCCAGTGAGGGACAGGAACAGGGACCAGCACTGCTTGGCGTCCCTCGTCTCCAGTGAGGGACAGGAACAGGGACCAGCACTGCTTGGCGTCCCTCGTCTCCAGTGAGGGACAGGAACAGGGACCAGCACTGCTTGGCGTCCCTCGTCTCCAGTGAGGGACAGGAACAGGGACCAGCACTGCTTGGCGTCCCTCGTCTCCAGTGAGGGACAGGAACAGGGACCAGCACTGCTTGGCGTCCCTCGTCTCCAGTGAGGGACAGGAACAGGGACCAGCACTGCTTGGCGTCCCTCGTCTCCAGTGAGGGACAGGAACAGGGACCAGCACTGCTTGGCGTCCCTCGTCTCCAGTGAGGGACAGGAACAGGGACCAGCACTGCTTGGCGTCCCTCGTCTCCAGTGAGGGACAGGAACAGGGACCAGCACTGCTTGGCGTCCCTCGTCTCCAGTGAGGGACAGGAACAGGGACCAGCACTGCTTCCCTCGTCTCGGGACAGGAACCCAGCACTGCGTCTCCAGTGAGGGACAGGAACAGGGACCAGCACTGCTTGGCGTCCCTCGTCTCCAGTGAGGGACAGGAACAGGGACCAGCACTGCTTGGCGTCCCTCGTCTCCAGTGAGGGACAGGAACAGGGACCAGCACTGCTTGGCGTCCCTCGTCTCCAGTGAGGGACAGGAACAGGGACCAGCACTGCGTTGGTGAGGGACGTCCCTCGTCTCCAGTGAGGGACAGGAACAGGGACCAGCACTGCAGGCGTCCCTCGTCTCCAGTGAGGACAGGAACAGGGACCAGCACTGCTTGGCGTCCCTCGTCTCCAGTGAGGGACAGGAACAGGGACCAGCACTGCTTGGCGTCCCTCGTCTCCAGTGAGGGACAGGAACAGGGACCAGCACTGCTTGGCGTCCCTCGTCTCCAGTGAGGGACAGGAACAGGGACCAGCACTGCTTGGCGTCCCTCGTCTCCAGTGAGGGACAGGAACAGGGACCAGCACTGCTTGGCGTCCCTCGTCTCCAGTGAGGGACAGGAACAGGGACCAGCACTGCTTGGCGTCCCTCGTCTCCAGTGAGGGACAGGAACAGGGACCAGCACTGCTTGGCGTCCCTCGTCTCCAGTGAGGGACAGGAACAGGGACCAGCACTGCTTGGCAGGAACAGGGACCAGCACTCCCCTCGTCTCCAGTGAGGGACAGGAACAGGGACCAGCACTGCTTGGCGTCCCTCGTCTCCAGTGAGGGACAGGGACCAGCACTGCTTGGCGTCCCTCGTCTCCAGTGAGGGACAGGAACAGGGACCAGCACTGCTTGGCGTCCCTCGTCTCCAGTGAGGGACAGGAACAGGGACCAGCACTGCTTGGCGTCCCTCGTCTCCAGTGAGGGACAGGAACAGGGACCAGCACTGCTTGGCGTCCCTCGTCTCCAGTGAGGGACAGGAACAGGGACCAGCCAGTGAGGGACAGGAACACCAGCACTGCTTGGCGTCCCTCGTCTCCAGTGAGGGACAGGAACAGGGACCAGCACTGCTTGGCGTCCCTCGTCTCCAGTGAGGGACAGGAACAGGGACCAGCACTGCTTGGCGTCCCTCGTCTCCAGTGAGGGACAGGAACAGGGACCAGCACTGCTTGGCGTCCCTCGTCTCCAGTGAGGGACAGGAACAGGGACCAGCACTGCTTGGCGTCCCTCGTCTCCAGTGAGGGACAGGAACAGGGACCAGCACTGCTTGGCGTCCCTCGTCTCCAGTGAGGGACAGGAACAGGGACCAGCACTGCTTGGCGTCCCTCGTCTCCAGTGAGGGACAGGAACAGGGACCAGCACTGCTTGGTCCCTCGTCTCCAGTGAGGGACAGGAACAGGGACCAGCACTGCTCCCTCGTCTCCAGTGAGGGACAGGAACAGGGACCAGCACTGCTTGGCGTCCCTCGTCTCCAGTGAGGGACAGGAACAGGGACCAGCACTGCTTGGCGTCCCTCGTCTCCAGTGAGGGACAGGAACAGGGACCAGCACTGCTTGGCGTCCCTCGTCTCCAGTGAGGGACAGGAACAGGGACCAGCACTGCTTGGCGTCCCTCCTCCAGTGAGGGACAGGAACAGGGACCAGCACTGCTTGGCAGTGAGGGACAGGAACAGGGACCAGCACTGCTTGGCGTCCCTCGTCTCCAGTGAGAGACAGGAACAGGGACCAGCACTGCTTGGCGTCCCTCGTCAGGAACAGGGACCAGCACTGCTTGGCGTCCCTCGTCTCCAGTGAGGGACAGGAACAGGGACCAGCACTGCTTGGCGTCCCTCGTCTCCAGTGAGGGACAGGAACAGGGACCAGCACTGCTTGGCGTCCCTCGTCTCCAGTGAGGGACAGGAACAGGGACCAGCACTGCTTGGCGTCCCTCGTCTCCAGTGAGGGACAGGAACAGGGACCAGCACTGCTTGGCGTCCCTCGTCTCCAGTGAGGGACAGGAACAGGGACCAGCACTGCTTGGCGTCCCTCGTCTCCAGTGAGGGACAGGAACAGGGACCAGCACTGCTTGGCGTCCCTCGTCTCCAGTGAGGGACAGGAACAGGGACCAGCACTGCTTGGCGTCCCTCGTCTCCAGTGAGGGACAGGAACAGGGACCAGCACTGCTTGGCGTCCCTCGTCTCCAGTGAGGGACAGGAACAGGGACCAGCACTGCTTGGCGTCCCTCGTCTCCAGTGAGGGACAGGAACAGGGACCAGCACTGCTTGGCGTCCCTCGTCTCCAGTGAGGGACAGGAACAGGGACCAGCACTGCTTGGCGTCCCTCGTCTCCAGTGAGGGACAGGAACAGGGACCAGCACTGCTTGGCGTCCCTCGTCTCCAGTGAGGGACAGGAACAGGGACCAGCACTGCTTGGCGTCCCTCGTCTCCAGTGAGGGACAGGAACAGGGACCAGCACTGCTTGGCGTCCCTCGTCTCCAGTGAGGGACAGGAACAGGGACCAGCACTGCCAGTCCCTCGAGGACAGGAACAGGGACCAGCACTGCTTGGCGTCCCTCGTCTCCAGTGAGGGACAGGAACAGGGACCAGCACTGCTTGGCGTCCCTCGTCTCCAGTGAGGGACAGGAACAGGGACCAGCACTGCTTGGCGTCCCTCGTCTCCAGTGAGGGACAGGAACAGGGACCAGCACTGCTTGGCGTCCCTCGTCTCCAGTGAGGGACAGGAACAGGGACCAGGGACCAGCACTGCTTGGCGTCCCTCGTCTCCAGTGAGGGACAGGAACAGGGACCAGCACTGCTTGGCGTCCCTCGTCTCCAGTGAGGAACAGGGACCAGCAGGGACCAGTGAGGGACACAGGGACCAGCACTGCTTGGCTGCTCCAGTGAGGACAGGAACAGGGACCAGCACCTTGGCGTCCCTCGTCTCCAGTGAGGGACAGGAACAGGGACCAGCACTGCTTGGCGTCCCTCGTCTCCAGTGAGGGACAGGAACAGGGACCAGCACTGCTTGGCGTCCTCGTCTCCAGTGAGGGACAGGAACAGGGACCAGCACTGCTTGGCGTCCCTCGTCTCCAGTGAGGGACAGGAACAGGGACCAGCACTGCTTGGCGTCCCTCGTCTCCAGTGAGGGACAGGAACAGGGACCAGCACTGCTTGGCGTCCCTCGTCTCCAGTGAGGGACAGGAACAGGGACCAGCACTGCTTGGCGTCCCTCGTCTCCAGTGAGGGACAGGAACAGGGACCAGCACTGCTTGGCGTCCCTCGTCTCCAGTGAGGGACAGGAACAGGGACCAGCACTGCTTGGCGTCCCTCGTCTCCAGTGAGGGACAGGAACAGGGACCAGCACTGCTTGGCGTCCCTCGTCTCCAGTGAGGGACAGGAACAGGGACCAGCACTGCTTGGCGTCCCTCGTCTCCAGTGAGGGACAGGAACAGGGACCAGCACTGCTTGGCGTCCCTCGTCTCCAGTGAGGGACAGGAACAGGGACCAGCACTGCTTGGCCCCCTCGTCTCCAGTGAGGGACAGGAACAGGGACCAGCACTGCTTGGCGTCCCTCGTCTCCAGTGAGGGACAGGAACAGGGACCAGCACTGCTTGGCGTCCCGTCTCCAGTGAGGACAGGAACCAGTGAGTGAGGGACAGGAACAGGGACCAGCACTGCTTGGCGTCCCTCGTCTCCAGTGAGGGACAGGAACAGGGACCAGCACTGCTTGGCGTCCCTCGTCTCCCAGTGAGGGACAGGAACAGGGACCAGCACTGCTTGGCGTCCCTCGTCTCCAGTGAGGGACAGGAACAGGGACCAGCACTGCTTGGCGTCCCTCGTCTCCAGTGAGGGACAGGAACAGGGACCAGCACTGCTTGGCGTCCCTCGTGAGGGACAGGAACAGGGACCAGCACTGCTTGTCCCTCGTCTCCAGTGAGGGACAGGAACAGGGACCAGCACTGCTTGGCGTCCCTCGTCTCCAGTGAGGGACAGGAACAGGGACCAGCACTGCTTGGCGTCCCTCGTCTCCAGTGAGGGACAGGAACAGGGACCAGCACTGCTTGGCGTCCCTCGTCTCCAGTGAGGGACAGGAACAGGGACCAGCACTGCTTGGCGTCCCTCGTCTCCAGTGAGGGACAGGAACAGGGACCAGCACTGCTTGGCGTCCCTCGTCTCCAGTGAGGGACAGGAACAGGGACCAGCACTGCTTGGCGTCCCTCGTCTCCAGTGAGGAACAGGGACCAGCACTGCTTGGCGTCCCTCGTCTCCAGTGAGGGACAGGAACAGGGACCAGCACTGCAGCACTGCTCCAGTGAGGGACAGGAACAGGGACCAGCACTGCGTGGTGAGGGACGTCCCTCCAGTGAGGGACAGGAACAGGGACCAGCACTGCTTGGCGTCCCTCGTCTCCAGTGAGGGACAGGAACAGGGACCAGCACTGCTTGGCGTCCCTCGTCTCCAGTGAGGGACAGGAACAGGGACCAGCACTGCTTGGCGTCCCTCGTCTCCAGTGAGGGACAGGAACAGGGACCAGCACTGCTTGGCGTCCCTCGTCTCCAGTGAGGAACAGGAACCAGCACTGCTTGGCGTCCCTCGTCTCCAGTGAGGGACAGGAACAGGGACCAGCACTGCTTGGCGTCCCTCGTCTCCAGTGAGGGACAGGAACAGGGACCAGCACTGCTTGGCGTCCCTCGTCTCCAGTGAGGGACAGAGGGACAGGAACAGGGACCAGCACTGCTTGGCGTCCCTCGTCTCCAGTGAGGGACAGGAACAGGGACCAGCACTGCTTGGCGTCCCTCGTCTCCAGTGAGGACAGGAACAGGGACCAGCACTGCTTGGCGTCCCTCGTCTCCAGTGAGGAACAGGGACCAGCACTGCTTGGCGTCCCTCGTCTCCAGTGAGGGACAGGAACAGGGACCAGCACTGCTTGGCGTCCCTCGTCTCCAGTGAGGGACAGGAACAGGGACCAGCACTGCTTGGCGTCCCTCGTCTCCAGTGAGGGACAGGAACAGGGACCAGCACTGCTTGGCGTCCCTCGTCTCCAGTGAGGGACAGGAACAGGGACCAGCACTGCTTGGCGTCCCTCGTCTCCAGTGAGGGACAGGAACAGGGACCAGCACTGCTTGGCGTCCCTCGTCTCCAGTGAGGGACAGGGACCAGCACTGCTTGGCGTCCCACTGCGTCTCCAGTGAGGGACAGGAACAGGGACCAGCACTGCTTGGCGTCCCTCGTCTCCAGTGAGGGACAGGAACAGGGACCAGCACTGCTTGGCGTCCCTCGTCTCCAGTGAGGGACAGGAACAGGGACCAGCACTGCTTGGCGTCCCTCGTCTCCAGTGAGGGACAGGAACAGGGACCAGCACTGCTTGGCGTCCCTCGTCTCCAGTGAGGGACAGGAACAGGGACCAGCACTGCTTGGCGTCCCTCGTCTCCAGTGAGGGACAGGAACAGGGACCAGCACTGCTTGGCGTCCCTCGTCTCCAGTGAGGGACAGGAACAGGGACCAGCACTGCTTGGCGTCCTCGTCTCCAGTGAGGGACAGGAACAGGGACCAGCACTGCTTGGCGTCCTCGTCTCCAGTGAGGGACCAGGGACCAGCACTGCTTGGCGTCCCTCGTCTCCAGTGAGGGACAGGAACAGGGACCAGCACTGCTTGGCGTCCCTCGTCTCCAGTGAGGGACAGGAACAGGGACCAGCACTGCTTGGCGTCCCTCGTCTCCAGTGAGGGACAGGAACAGGGACCAGCACTGCTTGGCGTCCCTCGTCTCCAGTGAGGGACAGGAACAGGGACCAGCACTGCTTGGCGTCCCTCGTCTCCAGTGAGGGACAGGAACAGGGACCAGCACTGCTTGGCGTCCCTCGTCTCCAGTGAGGGACAGGAACAGGGACCAGCACTGCTTGGCGTCCCTCGTCTCCAGTGAGGGACAGGAACAGGGACCAGCACTGCTTGGCGTCCCTCGTCTCCAGTGAGGGACAGGAACAGGGACCAGCACTGCTTGGCGTCCCGTCTCCAGTGAGGGACAGGAACAGGGACCAGCACTGCTTGGCGTCCCTCGTCTCCAGTGAGGGACAGGAACAGGGACCAGCACTGCTTGGCGTCCCTCGTCTCCAGTGAGGGACAGGAACAGGGACCAGCACTGCTTGGCGTCCCTCGTCTCCAGTGAGGGACAGGAACAGGGACCAGCACTGCTTGGCGTCCCTCGTCTCCAGTGAGGGACAGGAACAGGGACCAGCACTGCTTGGCGTCCCTCGTCTCCAGTGAGGGACAGGAACAGGGACCAGCACTGCTTGGCGTCCCTCGTCTCCAGTGAGGGACAGGAACAGGGACCAGCACTGCTTGGCGTCCCTCGTCTCCAGTGAGGGACAGGAACAGGGACCAGCACTGCTTGGCGTCCCTCGTCTCCAGTGAGGGACAGGAACAGGGACCAGCACTGCTTGGCGTCCCTCGTCTCCAGTGAGGGACAGGAACAGGGACCAGCACTGCTTGGCGTCCCTCGTCTCCAGTGAGGGACAGGAACAGGGACCAGCACTGCTTGGCGTCCCTCGTCTCCAGTGAGGGACAGGAACAGGGACCAGCACTGCTTGGCGTCCCTCGTCTCCAGTGAGGGACAGGAACAGGCGTCCCTCGTCTCCAGTGAGGGACAGGAACAGGGACCAGCACTGCTTGGCGTCCCTCGTCTCCAGTGAGGGACAGGAACAGGGACCAGCACTGCTTGGCGTCCCTCGTCTCCAGTGAGGGACAGGAACAGGGACCAGCACTGCTTGGCGTCCCTCGTCTCCAGTGAGGGACAGGAACAGGGACCAGCACTGCTTGGCGTCCTCGTCTCCAGTGAGGGACAGGAACAGGGACCAGCACTGCTTGGCGTCCCTCGTCTCCAGTGAGGGACAGGAACAGGGACCAGCACTGCTTGGCGTCCCTCGTCTCCAGTGAGGGACAGGAACAGGGACCAGCACTGCTTGGCGTCCCTCGTCTCCAGTGAGGGACAGGAACAGGGACCAGCACTGCTTGGCGTGAGGGACAGGAACAGGGACCAGCACTGCTTGGCGTCCCTCGTCTCCAGTGAGGGACAGGAACAGGGACCAGCACTGCTTGGCGTCCCTCGTCTCCAGTGAGGGACAGGAACAGGGACCAGCACTGCTTGGCGTCCCTCGTCTCCAGTGAGGGACAGGAACAGGGACCAGCACTGCTTGGCGTCCCTCGTCTCCAGTGAGGGACAGGAACAGGGACCAGCACTGCTTGGCGTCCCTCGTCTCCAGTGAGGGACAGGAACAGGGACCAGCACTGCTTGGCGTCCCTCGTCTCCAGTGAGGGACAGGAACAGGGACCAGCACTGCTTGGCGTCCCTCGTCTCCAGTGAGGGACAGGAACAGGGACCAGCACTGCTTGGCGTCCCTCGTCTCCAGTGAGGGACAGGAACAGGGACCAGCACTGCGTCCCTGTCTCCAGTGAGGGACAGGAACAGGGACCAGCACTCCCTCGTCTCCAGTGAGGGACAGGAACAGGGACCAGCACTGCTTGGCGTCCCTCGTCTCCAGTGAGGGACAGGAACAGGGACCAGCACTGCTTGGCGTCCCTCGTCTCCAGTGAGGGACAGGAACAGGGACCAGCACTGCTTGGCGTCCCTCGTCTCCAGTGAGGGACAGGAACAGGGACCAGTGAGGCGTCCCTCGTCTCCAGTGAGGGACAGGGACCAGCACTGCTTGGCGTCCCTCGTCTCCAGTGAGGGACAGGAACAGGGACCAGCACTGCTTGGCGTCCCTCGTCTCCAGTGAGGGACAGGAACAGGGACCAGCACTGCTTGGCGTCCCTCGTCTCCAGTGAGGGACAGGAACAGGGACCAGCACTGCTTGGCGTCCCTCGTCTCCAGTGAGGGACAGGAACAGGGACCAGCACTGCTTGAGTGAGGGACAGGAACAGGGACCAGCACTGCTTGGCGTCCCTCGTCTCCAGTGAGGGACAGGAACAGGGACCAGCACTGCTTGGCGTCCCTCGTCTCCAGTGAGGGACAGGAACAGGGACCAGCACTGCTTGGCGTCCCTCCCTCCAGTGAGGGACAGGAACAGGGACCAGCACTGCTTGGCGTCCCTCGTCTCCAGTGAGGACAGGAACAGGGACCAGCACTGCTTGGCGTCCCTCGTCTCCAGTGAGGGACAGGAACAGGGACCAGCACTGCTTGGCGTCCCTCGTCTCCAGTGAGGGACAGGAACAGGGACCAGCACTGCTTGGCGTCCCTCGTCTCCAGTGAGGGACAGGAACAGGGACCAGCACTGCTTGGCGTCCCTCGTCTCCAGTGAGGGACAGGAACAGGGACCAGCACTGCTTGGCGTCCCTCGTCTCCAGTGAGGGACAGGAACAGGGACCAGCACTGCTTGGCGTCCCTCGTCTCCAGTGAGGGACAGGAACAGGGACCAGCACTGCTCCCTCGTCTCCAGTGAGGGACAGGAACAGGGACCAGCACTGCTCGTCCCTCCAGTGAGGGACAGGAACAGGGACCAGCACTGCTTGGCGTCCCTCGTCTCCAGTGAGGGACAGGAACAGGGACCAGCACTGCTTGGCGTCCCTCGTCTCCAGTGAGGGACAGGAACAGGGACCAGCACTGCTTGGCGTCCCTCGTCTCCAGTGAGGGACAGGAACAGGGACCAGCACTGCTTGGCGTCCCTGTCTCCAGTGAGGGACAGGAACAGGGACCAGCACTGCTTGGCGTCCCTCGTCTCCAGTGAGGGGAACAGGGACCAGCACTGCTTGGCGTCCCTCGTCTCCAGTGAGGGACAGGAACAGGGACCAGCACTGCTTGGCGTCCCTCGTCTCCAGTGAGGGACAGGAACAGGGACCAGCACTGCTTGGCGTCCCTCGTCTCCAGTGAGGGACAGGAACAGGGACCAGCACTGCTTGGCGTCCCTCGTCTCCAGTGAGGGACAGGAACAGGGACCAGCACTGCTTGGCGTCCCTCGTCTCCAGTGAGGGACAGGAACAGGGACCAGCACTGCTTGGCGTCCCTCGTCTCCAGTGAGGACAGGACCAGCACTGGGCGTCCTCGTCTCCAGTGAGGGACAGGAACAGCACTGCTTGGCGTCCCTCGTCTCCAGTGAGGGACAGGAACAGGGACCAGCACTGCTTGGCGTCCCTCGTCTCCAGTGAGGAACAGGGACCAGCACTGCTTGGCGTCCCTCGTCTCCAGTGAGGGACAGGAACAGGGACCAGCACTGCTTGGCGTCCCTCGTCTCCAGTGAGGGACAGGAACCAGGGAGTGAGGGACAGGAACAGGGACCAGCACTGCTTGGCGTCCCTCGTCTCCAGTGAGGGACAGGAACAGGGACCAGCACTGCTTGGCGTCCCTCGTCTCCAGTGAGGGACAGGGACCAGCACTGCTTGGCGTCCCTCGTCTCCAGTGAGGGACAGGAACAGGGACCAGCACTGCTTGGCGTCCCTCGTCTCCAGTGAGGGACAGGAACAGGGACCAGCACTGCTTGGCGTCCCTCGTCTCCAGTGAGGGACAGGAACAGGGACCAGCACTGCTTGGCGTCCCTCGTCTCCAGTGAGGGACAGGAACAGGGACCAGCACTGCTTGGCGTCCCTCGTCTCCAGTGAGGGACAGGAACAGGGACCAGCACTGCTTGGCGTCCCTCGTCTCCAGTGAGGGACAGGAACAGGGACCAGCACTGCTTGGCGTCCCTCGTCTCCAGTGAGGGACAGGAACAGGGACCAGCACTGCTTGGCGTCCCTCGTCTCCAGTGAGGGACAGGAACAGGGACCAGCACTGCTTGGCGTGAGGGACAGGAACAGGGACCAGCACTGCTTGGCGTCCCTCGTCTCCAGTGAGGGACAGGAACAGGGACCAGCACTGCTTGGCGTCCCTCGTCTCCAGTGAGGGACAGGAACAGGGACCAGCACTGCTTGTGACGGACGTCCAGCACTGCTTGGCGTCTCCAGTGAGGGACAGGAACAGGGACCAGCACTGCTTGGCGTCCCTCGTCTCCAGTGAGGGACAGGAACAGGGACCAGCACTGCTTGGCGTCCCTCGTCTCCAGTGAGGGACAGGAACAGGGACCAGCACTGCTTGGCAGGAACAGGGACCAGCACCTCGTCCCAGTGAGGGACAGGAACAGGGACCAGCACTGCTTGGCGTCCCTCGTCTCCAGTGAGGGACAGGAACAGGGACCAGCACTGCTTGGCGTCCCTCGTCTCCAGTGAGGGACAGGAACAGGGATGGAAGCAAAACTGTTACATTGATGCCGTTCGACCCGGATCACTGAGTTGACCTCTGTCCTGTTGCTGCGGAGACGAGGAAGGAACCCATTAGCGGCTATGGAACGGTTGGCTAGGTAGCGTTTAGCGATATGGAACGGTTGGCTAGGTAGCGTTTAGCGATATGGAACGGTTGGCTAGGTAGCGTTTAGCGATATGGAACGGTTGGCTAGGTAGCGTTTAGCGATATGGAACGGTTGGCTAGGTAGCGTTTAGCGATATGGAACGGTTGGCTAGGTAGCGTTTAGCGATATGGAACGGTTGGCTAGGTAGCGTTTAGCGATATGGAACGGTTGGCTAGGTAGCCGTTAGCGACATGGAACGGTTGGCTAGGTAGCCGTTAGCGATATGGAACGGTTGGCTAGGTAGCCGTTAGCGATATGGAACGGTTGGCTAGGTAGCGTTTAGTGATATGGAACGGTTGGCTAGGTAGCCGTTAGCGATATGGAACGGTTGGCTAGGTAGTGTTTAGTGATATGGAACGGTTGGCTAGGTAGCGTTAGTGACGTGGAACGGCTAGCTAGGTAGCGTTAGTGACGTGGAAAGGCTAGCTAGATAATGTTAGTGACGTGAAAATGCTAGCTAGGTAGCGTTAGTGACGTGGAACGGCTAGCTAAGTAGTGTTAGTGACGTAGAACGGCTAGCTAGGTAGTGTTAGTGACGTGGAACGGCTAGCTAGGTAGTGTTAGTGACGTGGAAAGGCTAGCTAGGTAGCGTTAGTGATGTGGAACGGCTAGCTAGGTAGCGTTTAGTGATATGGAACGGCTAGCTAGGTAGCGTTTAGTGATGTGGAACGGCTAGCTAGGTAGCGCGCTAAACTAGTAGCATCACCCTGGTTTGAACACACACTTATTTACACACACAACGTGGAACAGGACCTGGTACGAGAGGTGCACACACACATATACGCACACACACACACACTCTCTCTCTCTCCTCTCTGTCCTGTAGGAGTTGAGTGAGAACCAGTCGACCCCTAAGAAGGAGAAGCAGGAGTGGCTGTCCAAGCAGAAGGAGAAGCAGGAGTGGCTGTCCAAGCAGAAGGAAAACTTCCAGCACTTCCAGGTACATTACACGTTAAATCAACATGAATTATCAATTAACATCAACGTGAATTATCAATTAACATCAACGTGAATTATCAATTAATATCAACGTGAGTTACAGTGGGGCAAAAAAGTATTTAGTCAGCCACCAATTGTCTATGTTCTCCCACTTAAAAAGATGAGAGAGGCCTGTAATTTTCATCATAGGTACACTTCAACTATGACAGACAAAATTAGAAAAAAAATCCAGAAAATCACATTGTAGGATTTTTAATGAATTTATTTGCAAATTATGATGGAAAATAAATATTTGGTCAATAACAAAAGTTTATGTCAATACTTTGTTATATACCCTTTGTTGGCAATGACAGGTCAAATCAAACCCACGACCTTAGGCAAGGCAAACGCCATGCTACCAACTGAGACACACGTGAAATGAGGGTTTTGGTTTGATGTGTGATTTGTCAGGCTGAGGAGGAAGCCAACCTGTTGAGGAGACAGAGGCAGTACCTGGAGCTGGAGTGCCGTGGTTTCAAACGGAGGATACTCATCGCCAGGCACAACGTGGAGCAGGATCTGACACGAGAGGTACACAACACACCATATTCACTACAAACGCCGTGAAAGGTTATCGCTCAACACATTTACATTTACATTTAAGTCATTTAGCAGACGCTCTTATCCAGAGCGACTTACAAATTGGTGCATTCACCTTATGACATCCAGTGGAACAGTCACTTTACAATAGTGCATCTAAATCTTAACAAATGGAGTTGCCTCATCTGTGAACATTCTTCTCTTGTCCCCTTCTTTTAACCCCCTCTCCACCATTTCGGGTTTCAACTCTTCTCTCCTCCCTCCCCCTCTCTCTCTCCCTCTCTCTCCTCTCTCCTCTCTCCTCCTCTCTCTCTCTCCTCTCTCTCCTCTCTCTCTCTCCTCTCCCTCCCTCCTCTCCACCTCTCCTTTCTCTCTTTCTCTCTCTCTATCTCTCTCCACTCTCTCTCTCCCTCTCTCTCTCTCCTTTCTCCTCTCCTCTCTCCTCTCTCTCTCTCCTCTCCCTCCCTCCTCTCCACCTCTCCTTTCTCTCTTTCTCTCTCTCTCTCTCTCTCTCTCTATCTCTCTCTCTCCACTCTCTCTCCACTCTCTCTCCACTCTCTCTCTCTCTCTCTCTCTCTCCCTCTCTCTCTCTCTCTCTCTCTCTCTCTCTCTCTCTCTCTCTCTCTCTCTCTCTCTCTCTCTGTGTCTTGAATAAGCTCAGACTTGGAACATGCTCTCTTCTCAGACATCTCGATGCTCTCTCAGACTCTCCTCCAGAAGATCTCTCTCTCTCTCTCCAGACCCTCTCTCTGTGTGTGTCAGGAGTTGAATAAGCGTCAGACCCAGAAGGACTTGGAACATGCCATGTTGCTCAGACATCACGAGTCGATGCAGGAGCTGGAGTTCAGACATCTGGGAACCATCCAGAAGATGAGGGCGGAGCATATCAGGACGCAGCACCAGACGGAACTGACCAATCAGCTGGAGTACAACAAGAGGAGGGAGAGAGAACTGAGACGCAGACACGTCATGGAGGTTCGACAGCAACCCAAGAGTTTAAAGGTGAGAGAGAGACAGACAGACAGACAGACAGACAGACAGACAGACAGACAGACAGACAGACAGACAGACAGAGAGAGAGAGAGACAGAGAGAGAGAGAGAGACAAGAGAGAGAGAGAGAACAAGAGAGAGAGAAAGAGAGACAGAGACAAGAGAGAGAGAGAGAGAGAGAGAGAGAGAGAGAGAGAGAGAGAGAGACAAGAGAGAGAGAGAGACAAGAGAGAGAGAGAGACAAGAGAGAGAGAGAGACAAGAGAGAGAGAGACAAGAGAGAGAGACAAGAGAGAGAGACAAGAGAGAGAGACAAGAGAGAGAGAGAGAGAGAGAGAGACAAGAGAGAGAGACAAGAGAGAGAGACAAGAGAGAGAGACAAGAGAGAGAGAGAGAGAGACAGACCAGACCAGACAATCAATCAATCCCATTCAAAGCAACATTCCATGATCAATATTTGTTGTACCATTTTCAACACCCACCTATTGTACTTTACCCCCCCCAGTCCAAAGAGCTGCAGATTAAGAAGCAGTTCCAGGACACGTGTAAGATCCAGACACGGCAGTTCAAGGTCCTGAAGAACCACCTGTTGGAGAGCACTCCCAAGGCCGACCACAAGGTGGTGCTCAAGAGGCTGAAGGAGGAGCAGACCAGGAAACTGGCCATTCTGGCCGAGCAGTACGACCACTCGAACAACCACATGTTGTCCACACAGGCTGTGAGTACCACACACACGCTCTAGTCTACACAGGCTGTGAGTACCACACACACGCTCCAGTCTACACAATCTGATAGCACACACACACACGCTCTAGTCTACACAATCTGATAGCACACACACACACGCTCTAGTCTACACAATCTGATACCACACACACACACACACGCTCTAGTCTACACAATCTGATACCACACACACACACACACTAGTCTACACAACATGCTACCACACACACACACACACACTAGTCTACACAAACTGATACCACACACACACACACACACTAGTCTACACAAACTGATACCACACACACACACTAGTCTACACAAACTGATACCACACACACACACTAGTCTACACAAACTGATACCACACACACACACACACTCTAGTCTACACAATCTGAAACCACACATTGGCAAAACAGGCTCAATCCCCCCACAGACACCCTCTCTCTCCCTCCCCACCCACCCCTAGTCTACACAAACTCCCTCCCCACCCACCCCACAATCTCTCTCTCCCTCCCCACCCACCCCTCTCTCCCTCCGCACCCACCCCCCCCGCACCCCCTCTCTCCCTCCCCACCCACCCCACCCACCCCTCTCTCCCTCCCCACCCACCCCACCCACCCCTCTCTCCCTCCCCACCCCTCCCTTCCCTCCCTCCCCACCCACCCCTCTCTCCCTCCCCACCCCTCCCTCCCTCCCCACCCCTCTCTCCCTCCCCACCCACCCCTCTCTCCTCCCCACCCCTCCCTTCCCTCCCACCCCACCCACCCCTCTCTCCCTCCCCACCCCTCCCTCCCCACCCACCCCACCCACCCCTCTCTCCCTCCCCACCCCTCCCTCCCTTCCCTCCCTCCCCACCCACCCCTTTCTCCCTTCCCACCCACCCCACCCACCCCTCTCTCCCCCCCCCACCCCTCCCCCCCCACCCACCCCACCCACCCCTCTCTCCCTCCCCACCCCTCCCTCCCTTCCCTCCCTCCCCACCCACCCCTCTCTCCCTCCCCACCCACCCCACCCCTCTCTCCCTCCCCACCCCTCCCTCCATCCCCACCCACCCCACCCACCCCTCTCTCCCTCCCCACCCCTCCCTTCCCTCCCTCCCCACCCACCCCTCTCTCCCTCCCCACCCACCCCTCTCTCTCTCTCTCCCTCCCCCCACCCCTCTCTCCCACCCACCCCTCTCTCCCTCCCCACCCCTCCCTCTCCCTCTGCAGCTGCGTTTGGACGAAGCGCAAGAGGGTGAGTGTCAGGTGCTGAGGCAGCAGCTGCATCAGGAGTTGGAGCTGCTGAACGCCTACCAGAGTAAAATCAAGATGCAGACAGACGCCCAGCACGACAGAGAGAGGAAGGACCTGGAGCAGAGAGTGTCGCTCCGCAGGGCTCTACTGGAACACAAGGTAGGGAATGGGGGGGAGGCGGGGTGTTGGCATCGCAGTGTGTGTGTGTTCGTGTGTGTATCTGACTGTCCCCCCCCCATCTCTCTCTCGGTGTGTGTCTCCCTCCAGATTGAGGAGGAGATGCTGTCTCTGCAGAGCGAGCGTGTGGAGCGTATCAGGTCTCTGTTGGAGCGCCAGGCCAGGGAGATGGAGGCCTTCGACTCAGAGTCCATGAGACTAGGCTTCAGCACCATGGTGCTGTCCAACGTGCAGGGCTCGGACGCACACGGCAGCCCGGGGGGGTCTGGAGCGTCTCAACAAAGCCATCACCAGGGGGGGTCCAGCTCCCAGCAGCCGTGGGGTCACCCTGTGCTGGCTGGGGGACCCCCTCCCTGGAGCCTGCACCAGCCCTCTGGAGGGGGGAGTCAGAGGGGGAGTGGGGTGGGAGTGGGGGGGGTCAAGAACAGCCCCCAGGTTATGAGGAGGGCGTCGACGTCGGGAGGTGGGCGGAGCGAACAGGGCATGAGCAGGAGCGCCAGCATCACCTCCCAGATCTCCAACGGATCACACCTGTCATACACCTAGACACACACACACACACCACACACACACACACACACACACACACACACACACACCACACACACACCACACACACAGACACACACACACACACACACAGACTGACTGAAGTCACACACACTGAAGACACACACGCACACACTGAAGTCACACACACACAGACGATGAACACACTTGTCGTTAGCCTTGAAACACACACAGCTGGTGTACCAACCATCTTAACACACACTGAACTAAACACACTTGTGATTTGGGGCGGCAGGTAGTCTAGTGGTTAGAGTGTAGGGGGGTTAGGTAGTCTAGTGGTTAGAGTGTGGGGCAGCAGGTAGTCTAGTGGTTAGAGTGTAGGGCGGCAGGTAGTCTAGTGGTTAGAGTGTAGGGGGGGCAGGTAGCCTAGTGGTTAGAGTGTAGGGACAGCAGGTAGCCTTGTGGTTAGAGTGTAGGGGGGCAGGTAGCCTAGTGGTTAGAGTGTAGGGGGCAGGTAGCCTAGTGGTTAGAGTGTAGGGACAGCAGGTAGCCTTGTGGTTAGAGTGTAGGGGGGGCAGGTAGCCTAGTGGTTAGAGTGTAGGGGGGTTAGGTAGCCTCGTGGTTAGAGTGTAGGGGGCAGGTAGTCTAGTGGTTAGAGTGTAGGGGGCAGGTAGCCTAGTGGTTAGAGTGTAGGGGCGGCAGGTAGCCTAGTGGTTAGAGTGTAGGGGCGGCAGGTAGCCTAGTGGTTAGAGTTTAGGACTAGTATCCATAAAGGTTGATTGATCGAATCCCCGAGCTGACAAGGTACAAATCTGTCGTTCTGCCCCTGAACAGGCAGTTAACCCACTGTTCTTAGGCCGTCATTGTAAATAATAATTTGTTCTTAACTGACTTGCCTAGTTAAATAAAGGTAAAATAAAAATGAAAATGCACCTGAACAAACCATAATCACACAGGGATGCTGGTCTTCCACAAACTTACAAATGTGCGCACGCACACGGCTAGCATGCACATTGAAAACAGCACCCTAGGTTGGGGGGTCATAGGGGAAACCAATATCCCTTCCTTCCCATTCTATTTCTCTCTCTCTCTTCCTCCCTGTTTCTCATCACCACTGTCATCTTCTCTTCAATACTGATAGTATAGACTGACAGGACAGGAGACAGTGGAATACAGTAACCCAGCCGTGTTAGAATACAGTAACCCAGCCATGTTAGAGTACAGTAACCCAGCCATATTAGAATACAGTAACCCAGCCATATTAGAATACAGTAACCCAGCCATGTTAGAGTACAGTAACCCATCCATATTAGAATACAGTAACCCAGCCATATTAGAATACAGTAACCCAGCCATGTTAGAGTACAGTAACCCAGCCATGTTAGAATACAGTAACCCAGCCATATTAGAATACAGTAACCCAGCCGTGTTAGAATACAGTAACCCAGCCGTGTTGGAATACAGTAACCCAGCTGTGTTGGAATACAGTAACACAGCCATATTAGAATACAGTAACCCAGCCATGTTAGAATACAGTAACCCAGCCGTGTTGGAATACAGTAACCCAGCCGTGTTGGAATACAGTAACCCAGCCGTGTTGGAATACAGTAACACAGCCATATTAGAATACAGTAACCCAGCCATATTAGAATACAGTAACCCAGCCATGTTAGAATACAGTAACCCAGCCATGTTAGAATACAGTAACCCAGCCGTGTTGGAATACAGTAACCCAGCCGTGTTGGAATACAGTAACCCAGCCGTGTTGGAATACAGTAACCCATCCGTGTTGGAATACAGTAACCCGTCCGTGTTGGAATACAGTAACCCAGCCCTATTAGAATACAGTAACCCAGCCATATTAGAATACAGTAACCCAGCAATATTAGAATACAGTAACCCAGCCATATTAGAATACAGTAACCCAGCCATATTAGAATACAGTAACCCAGCTGTGTTGGAATACAGTAACCCAGCCGTGTTGGAATACAGTAACCCAGCCGTGTTGGAATACAGTAACCCAGCCGTGTTGGAATACAGTAACCCAGCCGTGTTAGAGTACAGTAACCCAGCCATATTAGAATACAGTAACCCAGCCATGTTAGAATACAGTAACCCATCCATATTAGAATACAGTAACCCAGCCATGTTAGAATACAGTAACCCAGCCATGTTAGAATACAGTAACCCAGCCATATTAGAATACAGTAACCCAGCCATGTGATTCCAAGAACACAGGATGAGATGTTACTATCCTTTGTGCAAGCACTTCCAAGAGTTAATGAACAGTGAGCGTGGTGAAATTTGGGGAGCGCATCGTCAGTAGTGTACCTTTGGTTCCTAGGGTGTTTCGGCCTTTCACACTATACACCCTCCTCAAAGGCGGCCAGCGACAGGGTGATCAATCCTACGCTTGCGTCCCATTCCCAATTAGTCATAGGAGTTGCCTTGTTGTTGATAGCAAACATCCCATGGGACTATGCATGGCAGGGGCGTCCTCCTCCCTGAGTCAATCATTGATGACCGCATACCTCCTGGCCCTCTCACTTCGGGGCCCAGCTGGGGTCTTTTCTCTTCATCCAGAGCCACTGACTGCTGCCTTCTGCCGCCTCTGATACAGCTTTGATTGCCGAACGCTGGCTCTGGCCCTTAATTCCCAGGTCTCTAAGCAGTCTGGTTGTAGATGTTGCCACAAAACCTCTGCAGCCCACCTCCACTGGTCTGACTTCTGTGTTCCAGCCATGATGCCGTGCTTCGGCAGCTAGATCAGCATAGCGCAGATGTTTTCGCTCATAAGCCTCATCTACTGAGTTTTCCCAGGGTACTGTGAGCTCAATGATGAAGACCTTATTGAGTGAACGGGACCAGAGCACCATGTCAGGTCTTAGGGTGGTGGTTGCGATCTCCGGAGGAAACACAAGTTGCCGGCCAATGTCAGCTAGCATTTTCCAGTCGCGGGCCAAGCACAGCTGGTCTCGCTCTAATGGTGTAGAGCCGCTCTTCGGTGGTTTAGCCCCTTCGCGGACAAAGTTTGTCCGTAAGGAGTGTGATGCTGCTGTGGGTGGTAGGGAGTTGGTGGCAGCTCGCTTGTCCTCCAGGGCGGACGCAAGGTTTTTAAGGACTTGGTTGTGACGCCAAGTGTAGCGTCCTTGGGCGAGGCTTGTTTTACAGCCTGTGAGAATGTGCCTGAGGTTGGCTGGCATGGAACAGAGGGCACAGTCCGGATCTTCACCATACCATTGGTGAAGATTAACTGGTGTTGGAAGGACGTCATATGTGTCTCTGATGGAAAAGCTCAACCGCCTCGCTTCCATGGCCCACAGATCCTTCCAGCTGATCTTCCTCTTCTCCACACTGTCCCATCGAGTCCACTGTCCCTGTTTGGCAAGAGAGACTGCCTTGGCCCACCTTGCAGCCTCCTCCTGATGGCGTACTTCCTGCACTACCATCTTCCGCCGCTCTGGTGCAGTGGCCTTACTCCAAGCAGCACGGCTAGTTAGCCCAAGGCCTCCTCTCCCTTGCTGAACATGACCCACAATGTCAGCATGTCTGAGGGCTGCTGTTGCCTCCTGGACTGCTTTTCCTGGCCTCCATTTGCGCCCAGTTGCCAAGGTCGGCGCGTTGTTGCTCACCACTGGGTCTCGAGATTCATTCAGTGTCATTTGGAGCCTGGTTTTTGCACACTTGAATTCCTCTGTTAGACTGGTGAGGGGCAGCTTGAGGACACCATCTCCATAGAGGCCTATGGTGGTAAGGCATCGTGGAACTCCAAGCCACTTTTTAAGTAGCCTGTGACTCCTCTTTCCATCTTCTCCACTGTTGAGATTGGAACCTCATACAGTGCTAAGGGCCACAACACCCGGGGTAGGAGACCAAACTGCAGACACCAGGCCTTTAACTTTCCAGGTAGCTGGGTGTTGTCGATGGACTGTAGGCTACTACTGATGTCTTTGCGCAGCTGTTGCACCTGGTCTTTGTCCTTCAGGCTTGCATCATACCACCTTCCAAGGCTTTTTACCGGCTGCTCAGACACTGTTGGGATTTGGACATCTCCGATGAAGAATTTCAGGTCAGAGAGTACTCCCTTCACAATCGAGATGCTGCGTGACTTGGATGGTTTAATCTTCATACGGGCCCAGCTGATGTTCTCCTCAAGTTTTCTGAGCAGTCTCCTGGTGCATGGGACAGTGGTGGTCAATGTTGTAATGTCGTCCATGTAGGCTCTGAGTGGAGGGAGGCGGAAACCAGAGTCGACTCGCTGTCCACCAGCAACCCATTTTGAGGATCTGATGATAACCTCCATTGCCATTGTGAATGCCAACGGAGAAATGGTACATCCCGCCATTATACCTACATTCAGGCACTGCCATGAGGTGGTGAACTCTGAGGTGGTGAAGCAGAACTGCAGATCCTGGAAGTACGACTTCACCAGGTTTGTGATGGTGTCCGGTATGTGGAAAAATCTGAAGGCAGACCACAGGAGTTCATGGGGCACAGAGCCAAATGCATTGGCGAGGTCGAGGAAGACTACATGGAGGTCCCTTTTCTCCACCTTGGCCATTTGGATCTGATGCCAGAACATGCTGGAATGTTCCAAGCAGCCAGAGAACCCTGATATTCCTGCCTTCTGTACAGATGCATCGATGTACGTATTCCTTTGTAGGTACTCGGCCATCCTCTGGGCAATGACCCTAAAGAAGATTTTTCCCTCGACATTCAGTAAGGAGATTGGGCGGAATTGGCTGATGTTCACTGCATCCTTCTCCTTAGGGATCAGGACCCCGCCTGCCCTACGCCACACTTTGGGTATTATCTTCTTCTGCCAAGCTGTTCTCATAAGCCTCCAGAGGAACCTCAGGACGTCTGGTGTGTTCTTATACACTTTGTACGGGACTCCATTTGGCCCCGGGCCTGATGCTGTTCTTGCCCGTCGAACTGTGTCTTCCACCTCTTTCCATGTCGGAGGGCTGGTCTCAATATGATGTTCCCGGGGTTCAATGGGTGGGATATCTGATGGGATGGCCAGATGTTCATGTCGCTTTGAGTCAACGTTTGTTATTCTCAGGTGCTCCTCTAGGTCTTTCTTTGTTGTTTTTAGAGCTCCACTTTTTTCTTTTGTGAAGAGACTTTTAAGGAACTTGAAGGGATCTTTATAGAATCGAGTTCTAGTTTGTTCTTTTTTCCTTCTGCGTTTCCGTAGGTTCTCTGCTCTACGGAGGGATGCCAACCGGGTTTTGATGTCAGCTTGAAGTGCCTCTATGCCCTCCTTTTCCACTTCCGAGGCCTTCTTCCACTGTGTCTTAAGCTGCCGCCTTTCTTGAACGAGGCGCTTGATTTCTTGTTGCCTTCTGGAAACTGGTGGGGTTGGAACCTTTCTCCCGCCTTTTGCCTCTTCCACTCCAAATCTTTCTGTCCCGTACTCATAGATGATGTCCCCCATCCTCTCCAACTTCTTCTCCACTGTGCCTCGAAGTTTCTCGAGGGTCAAGGTAAGGTCAGTATTCACTGTTTCCCACAACTTCTTGTCACTGGCGCCAGGCCACTTCACATACGGTCTGTGCCCTGGTAGTCTCCTCTCGACTGCAGGTCTGGGAGGCTGGGTGAGTTCCACTCCTGTTGTTGGTTCCACCTCAGTTGCTACTTCGGTGCTTGAGTTTACGTCCTCCATGACAGTGGTACTGATGCACTGCAAACTATGGTTTGCGTCCAGTTGCTGTGCTTCATTCGACTGATTTGATCGCTTTCGCAGAAAGTAATCAATGCGAGTTCTCTGTCTCTCTTTACCCAAACACCCCTTCTTCCCCTGGTGGATCCTCAACCCATGGTGTGATGTAACTTTCCTCCAACCACAGACACATACCTGCATCTGTTTATGGCCCACTGTTGCAGCAGAACTTGTGACAGTTGCTGTGGTGTTCTCTTGTGCTGTGCTCTCATTACTCGTAGTCGTTTCCAGTCCAGTCATTACCATGTTGTCAGCCGATGAGTTTACCATTACCATGTTGTCAGCCGATTAGAATACAGTAACCCAGCCTTGTTAGAATACAGTAACCCAGCCATGTTAGAATACAGTAACCCAGCCATATTAGAATACAGTAACCCAGCCATGTTAGAATACAGTAACCCAGCCATGTTAGAATACAGTAACCCAGCCATATTAGAATACAGTAACCCAGCCATATTAGAATACAGTAACCCAGCCATGTTAGAATACAGTAACCCAGCCGTGTTAGAATACAGTAACCCAGCCGTGTTAGAATACAGTAACCCAGCCGTGTTAGAATACAGTAACCCAGCCATATTAGAATACAGTAACCCAGCCGTGTTAGAATACAGTAACCCAGCCGTGTTAGAATACAGTAACCCAGCCATATTAGAATACAGTAACCCAGCCATATTAGAATACAGTAACCCAGCCATATTAGAATACAGTAACCCAGCCGTGTTAGAATACAGTAACCCAGCCGTGTTAGAATACAGCAACCCAGCCATATTAGAATACAGTAACCCAGCCATATTAGAATACAGTAACCCAGCCATATTAGAATACAGTAACCCAGCTGTGTTAGAATACAGTAACCCAGCCATATTAGAATACAGTAACCCAGCCGTGTTAGAATACAGTAACCCAGCCATATTAGAATACAGTAACACAGCCATATTAGAATACAGTAACCCAGCCATATTAGAATACAGTAACCCAGCCGTGTTAGAATATAGTAACCCAGCCATGTTAGAATACAGTAACCCAGCCATGTTAGAATACAGTAACCCAGCCATGTTAGAATACAGTAACCCAGCCGTGTTAGAATACAGTAACCCAGCCATATTAGAATACAGTAACCCAGCCATATTAGAATACAGTAACCCAGCCATATTAGAATACAGTAACCCAGCCGTGTTAGAATACAGTAACCCAGCCATAATAGAATACAGTAACCCAGCCGTGTTAGAATACAGTAACCCAGCCATATGACAAATGTAGATGTGCCATAGTCTAATGTCAAACCATGCCAGTCTCCTCGTGTCATGTTGTTTGCCGTAGACCTACACACTCGTAGTCACTTTACACACGCCCACTTTACGTTTCGACCAATCCATTTCCTTGAGATGGTCTCATGCAGTAAATCAGGAAGTTGTCATTGATGGCGTGTAAATTCCGGCACACACGTCACGCTGCTAATAAACTTCTTGTAACCAATGGCGGCAGGACATGACTTAAGAGAGAGACCATTGATAAACCAACACTTCCTGGTTACTATTTGTTTTCGAGGCTGAATATCTATTACAGTTGCCAACAGTGAGATCAAACACATTGATTTCCTGAAACGGGTTTGTTTTGAATGAGACACAGAAAGACACAGGAAGAGGAACGTTGTAGACGGGTTGTCAGTCAGTCGAGGAAGGAGACCCAGAACAAACATCATATCAGAATACGTGTTTTAATTGAGAGTAGTTTTACTCGTGCACTAGTTTTCATCAGAGCCCTTGGTCAAAAGTAGTGCACTAAAAGTGGTGCACTAGTTTTAGTGCACTAAAAGTAGTGCACTAGTTTTGATCAGAGCCCTTGGTCGAAAGTAGTGCACTAAAAGTAGTGCACTAGTTTTGATCGGAGCCCTTGGTCAAACCTTGGTCAAAAGTAGTGCACTAAAAGTAGTGCACTAGTTTTGATCAGAGCCCTTGGTCAAAAGTAGTGCACTAAAAGTAGTGCACTAGTTTTGATCAGAGCCCTTGGTCAAAAGTAGTGCACTAAAAGTAGTGCACTAGTTTTGATCAGAGCCCTTGGTCAAAAGTAGTGCACTAAATGAGGGAATGAATAGGCTCTTCTCTATCATATCCATGTTGGCCAGTGCAGGCTTTTGTTCCAACCCAGCACTAAACATTTGGTTTAAATCATGACCCTCTGTAGGTGTCAGCCAAAAGACTGACAGGCTTCTCAGGGTTCACTGTCAGTTTCCACAGCCTCTTGTGTGTCAGTTATAGCCAATAGGATGGTCAGTCTGTGCGATGCTCTGCTCTCATAGGTCCACGTCCCTGTCTGTCTCTGGTCTGGGTGGGCATTTTGATCCCATGGCAACAGCACTTTGCCACGATCATGTGACTTTACAGAGAGACTAGCAGTTACTGAACACACTTATTTAATGTCTACATCAACAACATACACTTTATGATCATGGATCTCAAATGATCCAAAATCACCCTCTTTCTTTCTTTCTCTTTCTTTCTTTCTTTCTTTCTTTCTTTCTTTCTTTCTTTCTTTCTTTCTTTCTTTCTTTCTTTCTTTCTTTCTTTCTCTCTCTCTCTCTCTCTCTTCTCCATCTCTCTCTCTCTCTCTCTCTCTCTCTCTCTCTCTCTCTCTCTCTCTCTCTCTCTCTCTCTCTCTCACCTTTTCTTAACCACTCTCTCTCTCTCTCTCTCTCTCTCTCTCTCTCACCTTTTCACCATCTCTCTCTCTCTCTCTCTCTCTCTCTCTCTCTCTTTTCACCTCTCTCTCTCTCTCTCTCTCTCACCTTTTCACCATCTCTCTCTCTCTCTCTCTCTCTCTCTCTCTCTCTCTCTCTCTCTCTCTCTCCTTTTCACCTTTTCATCTCTCTCTCTCTCTCTCTCTCTCTCTCTCTCTGTCTCTGTCTCTCTCTCTCTTACCTTTTCACCATCTCTCTCTCTCTCTCTCTCTCTCTCTCTCTCTCTCTCTCTCTCTCTCTCTCTCTCTCTCTCTCTCTCTCTCTCTCTCTCTCTCTCTCTCTCTCACTCATCTCTCTCTCTCTCTCTCTCTCTCCTTTTCACCATCTCTCTCCATCTCTCTCTCTCTCTCTCTCTCTCTCTCTCTCTCTCTCTCTCTCTCTCTCTCTCTCTCTCTCTTTCTTACCTTTTCACCATCTCTCTCTCTCTCTCTCTCTCTCTCTCTCTCTCTCTCTCTCTCTCTCTCTCTCTCTCACCCACTTACCTTTCCTCGCTCTCCTTTTCCTTTCATCTCCACTCCACCCCACCCCCCCCACCACCACCACCTATGCTGTTGCTGATGAACAGAGTGAAACGAGAAGGTGGGTGTATTAAAACTGGTAAAGGAGGATCAGGCCAAGTGAAAGAGTGATTTAAGGAAGCTGGGGTGTAAAGTGATGATATTGTGGTTCCGGGAACAGGAAGAGAATCCTCAGGTGAAGAGTTTACAGAATGTTGAAAGGAGAGAGAGAGAGAGAGAGAGAGGTACAGAACGGTGTAAATATAATGTGGTATGGTTACATTACCGTGTAGGTATTGGTTTATGACTGCTGAATGTCCCTTTTTTGGGGGGGTGGTTGGCGAAGCTGCTGTCGCCCCTGCAATGCTCCTGTACCCCCCCCCAGCTCAAGCTCACCCCCGTCGTTACCGCCCCCCCTACCACTTCCTCCCCACCGGACCACCCTCCGATTCCCTCCTCAGACAGACCCATCTACCCCCCGTGAAGGAGCGTATTGGAGAATATTGATGTCTAAAATAAAGTCTATATATATATATATATATATATAAGGTGGATATGTGAAGTGAAGAGCGTATAGATATATAAGGTGGGGGAGGTGTGGCAAAATAATGATATATAAAATATATATATATAGTCGATTTCTCCTTTGGAGGATCTGGGATGTATTGGATCAAAATGTGTTAATATTGTACATTTAGAATAAAAACATTATTTAAAACAAAGAAAAGCAATTCAAAGTCAAGACAAATTAACTGCTTGTATTGTGAAGTCACAAACCACTGTGATAACTGACACGGTCTCTACCGATGGTATTTAACAAGACAATGAATACGAAAACATCAACCACATACCTTGTACACACACAAAAGGTGTGGTTCTGGAGCAGTTCTATTGAGTTCCGTTGGAGCCCATTGAGTTCTTTTGGAGCCCATTGAGTTCCGTAGGAGCCCGTTGAGTTCCGTCGGAGCCCATTGAGTTCCGTCGGAGCCCATTGAGTTCCGTCGGAGCCCATTGAGTTCCGTCGGATCCCATTGAGTTCCGTCGGAGCCCATTGAGTTCCGTCGGAGTCCATTGAGTTCCGTCGGAGCCCATTGAGTTCTTTTGGAGCCCATTGAGTTCTTTTGGAGCCCATTGAGTTCTTTTGGAGCCCATTGAGGTCTGTCGGAGCCCATTGAGTTCCGTAGGAGCCCATTGAGTTCCGTCGGAGCCCATTGAGTTCCGTCGGAGCCCATTGAGTTCCGTCGGAGCCCATTGAGTTCCGTCGGAGCCCATTGAGTTCTGTCGGAGCCCATTGAGTTCTTTTGGAGCCCATTGAGTTCTTTTGGAGCCCATTGAGTTCCGTCGGAGTCCATTGAGTTCCGTCGGAGTCCATTGAGTTCCGTCGGAGCCCATTGAGTTCCGTCGGAGCCCATTGAGTTCCGTCGGAGCCCATTGAGTTCCGTCGGAGCCCATTGAGTTCCGTCGGAGCCCGTTGAGTTCCGTAGGAGCCCGTTGAGTTCCGTCGGAGCCCGTTGACTTCCGTCGGAGCCCGTTGAGTTCCGTCGGAGCCCGTTGAGTTCCGTCGTCTCCACCAGTTCAGATTCTCCACTGACCTGTGAACTATACTCAATCTTCTCTCCTTCACACTCATCCGTTCTGAAAAGAACCTTCAGGTCCCCAAACTGAGGAGGATGTGCTGTACTCCTCTTCCATCTTCACCTTCTCCCTTTTAATGGCTTTTATTTTCTGTTAGTGGTTTTATTGATCTTATTGAGAGAAATGGTTGGTTTTATCTACATTGATTGATCTAATTTCGATTGACCATATTATGATGAGATCTACTTTGAATGGTCAGATTTAAATGAGAGATTCACTCTGATTTGGTTCATCCTTGGGGTGGCAGGATGACATCTCTGTACAGTCTGTTTGATCAGTATTCCTCTTCATTTTGTTTTCATTTCCCAGGTTGAGTTACAATCCCACGTAACCTGTGTTAAACTGTATAGATTGTGCAAAAAAAAAAGATGTCTGCAAGATTACATAAAAGAAAAACCCTATCAATTACAGAAAAATAAAGTGATTTAAAATGTATAAAATAAGTTGAGAAACAAAGTTTTAAGGGACAAATGTAATGTTTTGTCATTAATGTTTTTGTTGGAAGCGGGCTACTGGACAAAGAATTGACTGTAATAAAGTCATTTTGGTACTTCTGAGTCCTGTCAGAGTGTAGTGTGGGTTCAGCGTGAATACGTGTGTGTGTGTGTGTGTGTGTGTGTGTGTGTGTGTGTGTGTGTGTGTGTGTGTGTGTGTGTGTGTGTGTGTGTGTGTGTGTGTGTGTGTGTGTGTGTGTGTGTGTGTGTGTGTGTGTGTGTGTGTGTGTGTGTGTGTGTGTGTGTGTGTGTGTGTGTGAGTGCGTACATACTGCTTATTCAACAACTCTGCAAGACAATGACAGCCGATGATTGTGGAAAGAATACAAAACCTTCTAGCTTTACTCAAAGAAGATATATAAACCGAACACATGACCAGGGATTTTTTTTACATCAGGTCACATGGTGGGTCCGGTATGGCACCTTGCACTGTTAAATGTCAATGTGGCGTTTCATTCCCTATACGCCCCTTTCTGTGTTTGCAAACTATTGTGGCATGAGGGCGATTCGCGTACCCCTCCCTGCTAATACGGAAACCGCTAGTTACGGATGTTGTAAATCTGGAACCGCTAGTTACTGATGTTGTAAATCTGGAACCGCTAGTTACTGATGTTGTAAATCTGGAACCGCTAGTTACTGATGTTGTAAATCTGGAACCGCTAGTTACTGATGTTGTAAATCTGGAACTGCTAGTTAAGGATGTTGTAAATCTGGAACCGCTAGTTACTGATGTTGTAAATCTGGAACCGCTAGTTACTGATGTTGAAATCCTGGAACCTTCCCTAGTTACTGATGTTGGCAATCTGGAACTGCTAGGGACTGATTTTAAATCTGGAACTAGTTACTGAAAATGTTGTAAAAGTCTGGAACCGGGTTACTGATGTTTCCAAATCTGGCACTGTAGTTACTGATGTTTTAAATCTGAACCTCTAGTTAACTGATGTTGTAAATCTGGAACAAATTATTGATGTTCTAAATCTGGAACCGCTAGTTACTGATGTTGTAAATCTGGAACCGCTAGTTACTGATGTTGTAAATCTGGAACCGCTAGTTACTGATGTTGTAAATCTGGAACCTCTAGTTACTGATGTTGTCTGATTGAACTCTTTGGCCTGAATGCCAAACGTCACTTCTGGAGGAAACCTGGCACCTTCCCTACAGTGAAGCATGGTGGTGGCAGCATCATGCTGTGGGGATGTTTTTCAGCGGCAGGGACTGGGAGACTAGTCAGGATCGAGGCAAAGATGAACAGAGCAAAGTACAGAGAGATCCTTGATGAAAACCTGCTCCAGAGTGCTCAGGACCTCAGACTGGGGCGAAGGCTCACCTTCCAAGAGCAACGACTCTAAGCGCACAGCCAAGACAACACAGGAGTGGCTTCGGGACAAATCTCTGAATGACCTTGGCTACCTGCCCCCGGACTTGAACCCGATCGAACATCTCTGGAGAGACCTGAAAATAGCTGCGCAGCGACGCTCCCCATCCAACCTGACAGAGCTTGAGAGGATCTGCAAAGAAGAATGGGATTTCTAAAAACGTGTGTAGATTTGATGAGATTTATTTGTTTATTTATATTTTAGAATAAGGCTGTTACAACAAAATGTGGAAAAAGTCAAGGGGTCTGAATACTTTCCAAAGGCACTGTATGTACATGAAGGGATTTTATTGAACCTTTATTTAACTAGGCAAGTCAGTTAAGAACAAATTATTATTTTCAATGACGGCCTAGGAACAGTGGGTTGACTGCCTGTTCAGGGGCAGAACGACAGATTTGTACCTTGTCAGCTTGGGGATTTGAACTTGCAACCTTCCGGTTACTAGTCCAGCGCTCTAACCACTAGGCTACCTACCGTCCCTACACTCTAACCACTAGGCTACCTGCCACCCCTACACTCTAACCACTAGGCTACCTGCCCCCTCTACACTCTAACCACTAGACTACCCTGCCGCCCCTACACTCTAACCACTAGGCTACCTGCCACCCCTACACTCTAACCACTAGACTACCTGCCCCCTCTACACTCTAACCACTAGGCTACCTTTTTCCTCTACACTCTAACCACTAGGCTACCTGCCCTCTCTACACTCTAACCACTAGGCTACCTGCCCCCTCTACACTCTAACCACTAGGCTACCTACCGTCCCTACACTCTAACCACTAGGCTACCTGCCCCCTCTACACTCTCACCACTAGGCTACCCTGCCGCCCATTTTTACCATTTTTGCAACCGCTTTTTTCCAAAGCGACTTACTTTTTGTGGGCGTATCCATTTTCATATTGTCCCCTGTTGGCATTGAATCCACGACCATGGTGTGTGCAAGCGGACGATACTTCCAACTACACTTTTCTCCACCTCTATCTGCTCTCCTCCCTCTCTCTTCTCCTCTCTCGATCTACTCTCCTCCCTCTCGCATTCTACCCTCTTTGTTATGGTAAGCATTCTACCCTCTTTGTTATGGTAAGCATTCTACCCTCTTTGTTATGGTAAGCATTCTACCCTCTTTGTTATGGTAAGCATTCTACCCTCTTTGTTATGGTAAGCATTCTGCCCTCTTTGTTATGGTAAGCATTCAACCCTCTTTGTTATGGTAAGCATTCTACCATCTTTGTTATGGTAAGCATTCTACCCACTTTGTTATGGTAAGCATTCTAACCTCTTTGTTATGGTAAGCATTCTACCCTCTTTGTTATGGTAAGCATTCTAACCTCTTTGTTATGGTAAGCCTAAGTAAGTTCACTAGTAAACATTTCCTTAACAAGTCACATAATACGTTTCATGGACTCCCTCTGTGTGCAATAATAGTGTTTAACGTGGTTTTTCAATGACCACCTCATCTCTGTTCCCAACACGTACAATTATATGTAAGGTCCCTCAGTCCAAACAGTGAATTTCAAACGTGACGCTTGGCATTCAGGCCAAAGAGTTGGTTTCATCAGACCAGAGAATCTTGTTTCTCATTGTCAGAGTCCTTTCGGTACCTCTTGGCAAACTCCAAGCGGGCTGTTGTGCCTTTTACTGAGGGGTAGCTTCTGTCTGACCACTCGACCATAAAATGCCTGATTGGTGGAGTGCTGCAGAGATGGTTGTCCTTCCTTCAACCTCATGCCTTGGTATTTTCTCTGACTTGTACTGTCAACTGTGGTACCTTTTATATAGACAGGTCTGTGCCTTTCCAAATCATGTCCAAACAATTTAATTTACCACAGATGGACTCCAATCAAGTTGTAGAAACATCTCAAGGATGATCAATGGAAACAGGAGTAGAGATATGAATGATGGATTTGTTCCCCCATATATATATATAAAAATATATAAAAATGACTATAGCATCTATTAAGTGCCAAATAAAGTAACACGATTGACCATAACAGGGATGATGTCTTCATCTTAAATCAGCCATAAATCCCCTTGTGACAGAGGGAATGGAAGCTTGTTGTGTGCAACAGGGAGGGACAATTGAATGCATCACAAAGAAAATGTGTTTTTGTTCAAACCTTTCTAGACTGTCTAATGGGTTTGGTGTGTTCAAACCTTTCTAGACTGTCTAATGGGTTTGGTGTGTTCAAACCTTTCTAGACTGTCTAATGGGTTTGGTGTGTTCAAACCTTTCTAGACTGTCTAATGGGTTTGGTGTGTTCAAACCTTTCTAGACTGTCTAATGGGTTTGGTGTGTTCAAACCTTTCTAGACTGTCTAATGGGTTTGGTGTGTTCAAACCTTTCTAGACTGTCTAATGGGTTTGGTGTGTTCAAACCTTTCTAGACTGTCTAATGGGTTTTAGATGTGTGTTCAAACCTTTCTAGACTGTCTAATGGGTTTGGTGTGTTCAAACCTTTCTAGACTGTCTAATGGGTTTGGTGTGTTCAAGCTCGACCCACTCAGTTTTCCACAAAATACCAGAAAATTGCAAATAAAAAGAAAAGAGTAGAACCAACTCACCTGCTGGTTTATTTCTTTATTTATCCATTTATTTTACCAGGTAAGTTGACTGAGAACACCTTCTCATTTACAGCAACGACCTGGGGAATAGTTACAGGGGAGAGGAGGGGGAATGAATGAGCCAATTGTAAACTGGGGATGATTAGGTGACCATGATGGTATGAGGGACAGATTGGGAATTTAGCCAGGACACCGGGGTTAACACACCTCTACTCTCACTGATTATTAGATGTTTAATGACCTCAGAGAGTCAGGACACCGGGGTTAACACCCCTCTACTCTCACTGATTATTAGATGTTTAATGACCTCAGAGAGTCAGGACACCGGGGTTAACACCCCTCTCACTGATTATTAGATGTTTAATGACCTCAGAGAGTCAGGACACCGGGGTTAACACCCCTCTACTCTCACTGATTATTAGATGTTTAATGACCTCAGAGAGTCAGGACACCGGGGTTAACACCCCTCTACTCTCACTGATTATTAGATGTTTAATGACCTCAGAGAGTCAGGACACCGGGGTTAACACCCCTCTACTCTCACTGATTATTAGATGTTTAATGTTTCTTTTGGATGAAAAAAAAAAAAATCTTCCTATGAAAAAGGAAAACCACTAGTTCCAGAAAGTTAACGGCTTTTTAAAATTCAATATCGCCATCTCCGCTATTAACACATACTAACATGCTTGAGGCAGACGATGCCCTACGCAGCAACAAATCCAGCATCCAGAAAGACGGTCGCCTCTCACATACTAACATGCTTCGAGGCAGACGATGCCGAGCCGTCGCCTCTCCGCTATTAACACATACTAACATGCCGAGGCAGACGATGCCGAACCATATTCTCCGCTACACATACTAACATGCTTCGAGGCAGACGATGCCGAGCCATCCAGAAAGACGGTCGCCTCTCCGCTATTAACACATACTAACATGCTTCGAGGCAGACGATGCCGAGCCATCCAGAAAGACGGTCGCCTCTCCGCTATTAACACATACTAACATGCTTCGAGGCAGACGATGCCGAGCCATCCAGAAAGACGGCTCGCCTCTCCGCTATTAACACATACTAACATGCTGCCGAGCCATCCAGAGGCAGACAGACGATGCCGAGCCATCCAGAAAGACGGTGCGCCATCCAGAAAAGACGGTCCCTCTCCGCTATTAACACATACTAACATGCTTCGAGGCAGACGATGCCGAGCCATCCAGAAAGACGACACATACTAACATGGAGGCAGACGATGCCGCCTCTCCGCTCCGCTATTAACACATACTAACATGCTCCAGAAAGACGAGGCAGACGATGCCGAGCCATCCAGAAAGACGGTCGCCGCTCCGCTCTTAACAAATACTATGCTCGCTTCGAGGCAGACGATGCCGAGCCATCCAGAAAGACGGTCGCCTCTCGCTCACATACTAACATGCTATTAACACATACTAACATGCTTCGAGGCAGACGATGCCGAGCCATCCAGAAAGACGGTCGCCTCTCCGCTATTAACACATACTAACATGCTTCGAGGCAGACGATGCCGAGCCATCCAGAAAGACGGTCGCCTCTCCGCTATTAACACATACTAACATGCTTCGAGGCAGACGATGCCGAGCCATCCAGAAAGACGGTCGCCTCTCCGCTATTAACACATACTATGCTCGCTTCGAGGCAGACGATGCCGAGCCATCCAGAAAGACGGTCGCCGCTCCGGACCTCCAGGTGCTGTCGCTCTCCGAGACTAACTGGAGGAAAACTCTCAGAAGAGTGATTACTCAACAAACAAACAAAAACGCTGGCCCAGATGGCATCCCTGGCCGTGTCCTCAGAATGTGCGCTGACCAGCTGGGGGGGTGCTTCAAGGAGATCACCATCGTCCCAGTGCCCCCCCCCCGCCAAAAAAAAAATCAAGGTAACATACCAAAATGATTATCGCCCTGTCACACTTGTCCCGGTCATCATGAATTGTTTCGAGAGGCTGATCATGGCCCACATCAAGGCCAGCATGCCAGGCACACCGGACCCACTCGCTAGCCTACCGTTCCATCCGATCCATGGAAGATGCCATGTCCATCGCTATTCACACGGCCGCAACACATCTGGACAAGAGGAACACCTATGTGAGAATGCTGTTCATTGACTACAGTTCAGCATTCAACACTATTGTTTCCCTTCCAAGTTTGTCACCAAGTTCAGAGCCCTGGGTCTGGACACTACCCTCTGGAACTGGATCCTGTACTTCCTGATGAGCACAACTGTGAGGATTGGCAACAAAACACCTCCTCTACACTGACTCTTAACACAGGAGTCCCCCAGGGGTGTGTCTTCACCTCTCTGCTGTACTCACTTAGGGGCCCCCCAGGGGTGTGTCCACACCCCTCTGGTGTACTCCCTTAGGGCCCCCGAGGGGTGTGTCCTCAGCCCTCTGCTGTACTCCCTTAGGGCCCCCGAGGGGTGTGTCCTCAGCCCTCTGCTGTACTCCCTTAGGGGCCCCCGAGGGGTGTGTCCTCAGCCCTCTGCTGTACTCCCTGTTCACCCACGACTGTGTAGCATTGCACGACACCAACTCTTTATCATCAAATTTGCTAAAAACACCAGTCAGTTGTAGGCCTGATAACCATTAACAATGTTTTTTTCCCCCCTGTATATAGTAGCTTCCGGCGCCGACAGAGATGGCCGCCTCGCTTCGCATTCCTAGGAATCTATGCAGTTTTTTGTTATTTTACGTGTTATTTCTTACATTAGTACCCCAGGTCATCTTAGGTTTCATTACATACAGTCGAGAAAACTACTGAATATAAGATCAGCGTCAACTCACCATCAGTACGACCAAGAATATGTTTTCCGCGACGCGGATCCTGTGTTCTGCCTTACAAACAGGACAACGGAATGGATCGCATGCAGCGACCCAAGGAAACGACTCCGAAAAAGAGGGAAAGGTAGCGGTCTTCTGGTCAGACTCAGGACAAGGGCACATCGTGCACCACTCCCCAGCATTCTTCTTGCCAATGTCCAGTCTCTTGACAACAAGGTTGATGAAATCCGAGCAAGGGTAGCATTCCAGAGGTACATCAGAGACTGCAACGTTCTCTGCTTCACGGAAACATGGCTCACTGGGAAGACGCTATCCGGGGCGGTGCAGCCAATGGGTTTCTCCACGCTTCGCGCCGACAGAAACAAACATCTTTCTGGTAAGAAGAATGGCGGGGGCGTATGCCTCATGACTAACGAGACATGGTGTGATGAAGGAAACATACAGGAACTCAAATCCTTCTGTTCACCTGATTTAGAATTCCTCACAATCAAATGTAGACCGTATTATCTTCCAAGAGAATTCTCTTCGATTATAATCACAGCCGTATATATCCCCCCCAAGCAGACACATCGATGGCTCTGAACGAACTTTATTTAACTCTTTGCAAACTGGAAACCATTTATCCGGAGGCTGCATTCATTGTAGCTGGGGATTTTAACAAAGCTAATCTGAAAACAAGACTCCCTAAATTTTATCAGCATATCGATTGCGCAACCAGGGGTGGTAAAACCTTGGATCATTGTTACTCTAACTTCCGCGACGCATATAAGGCCCTGCCCCGCCCCTCTTTCGGAAAAGCTGACCACGACTCCATTTTGTTGATCCCTGCCTACAGGCAGAAATTAAAACAAGAGGCTCCCACGCTGAGGTCTGTCCAACGCTGGTCAGACCAAGCTGACTCCACACTCCAAGACTGCTTCCATCACGTGGACTGGGACATGTTTCGTATTGCGTCAGATAAAAATATTGACGAATACGCTGATTCGGTGTGCGAGTTCATTAGAACATGCGTTGAAGATGTCGTTCCCATAGCAACGATAAAAACATTCCCTAACCAGAAACCGTGGATTGATGGCAGCATTCGCGTGAAACTGAAAGCGCGAACCACTGCTTTTAATCAGGGCAAGGTGTCTGGCAACATGACCGAATACAAACAGTGCAGCTATTCCCTCCGCAAGGCTATTAAACAAGCTAAGCGTCAGTACAGAGACAAAGTAGAATCTCAATTCAACGGCTCAGACACAAGAGGCATGTGGCAGGGTCTACAGTCAATCACGGACTACAAGAAGAAACCCAGCCCAGTCACGGACCAGGATGTCTTGCTCCCAGGCAGACTAAATAACTTTTTTGCCCGCTTTGAGGACAATACAGTGCCACTGACACGGCCTGCAACGAAAACATGCGGTCTCTCCTTCACTGCAGCCGAGGTGAGTAAGACATTTAAATGTGTTAACCCTCGCAAGGCTGCAGGCCCAGACGGCATCCCCAGCCGCGCCCTCAGAGCATGCGCAGACCAGCTGGCCGGTGTGTTTACGGACATATTCAATCAATCCCTATCCCAGTCTGTTGTTCCCACATGCTTCAAGAGGGCCACCATTGTTCCTGTTCCCAAGAAAGCTAAGGTAACTGAGCTAAACGACTACCGCCCCGTAGCACTCACTTCCGTCATCATGAAGTGCTTTGAGAGACTAGTCAAGGATATCCATATCACCATATCACCTCCACCCTACCTGACACCCTAGACCCACTCCAATTTGCTTACCGCCCAAATAGGTCCACAGACGATGCAATCTCAACCACACTGCACACTGCCCTAACCCACCTGGACAAGAGGAATACCTATGTGAGAATGCTGTTCATCGACTACAGCTCGGCATTCAACACCATAGTACCCTCCAAGCTCGTCATCAAGCTTGAGACCCTGGGTCTCGACCCCGCCCTGTGCAACTGGGTACTGGACTTCCTGACGGGCCGCCCCCAGGTGGTGAGGGTAGGCAACAACATCTCCTCCCCGCTGATCCTCAACACGGGGGCCCCACAAGGGTGCGTTCTGAGCCCTCTCCTGTACTCCCTGTTCACCCACGACTGCGTGGCCATGCACGCCTCCAACTCAATCATCAAGTTTGCGGACGACACAACAGTGGTAGGCTTGATTACCAACAACGACGAGACGGCCTACAGGGAGGAGGTGAGGGCCCTCGGAGTGTGGTGTCAGGAAAATAACCTCACACTCAACGGCAACAAAACTAAGGAGATGATTGTGGACTACAGGAAACAGCAGAGGGAACACCCCCCTATCCACATCGATGGAACAGTAGTGGAGAGGGTAGCAAGTTTTAAGTTCCTCGGCATACACATCACAGACAAACTGAATTGGTCCACTCACACTGACAGAGTCGTGAAGAAGGCGCAGCAGCGCCTCTTCAACCTCAGGGGGCTGAAGAAATTTGGCTTGTCACCAAAAGCACTCACAAACTTCTACAGATGCACAATCGAGAGCATCCTGGCGGGCTGTATCACCGCCTGGTACGGCAACTGCTCCGCCCTCAACCGTAAGGCTCTCCAGAGGGTAGTGAGGTCTGCACAAACTACCTGCCCTCCAGGACACCTACACCACCCGATGTTACAGGAAGGCCATAAAGATCATCAAGGACATCAACCACCCGAACCACTGCCTGTTCACCCCGCTATCATCCAGAAGGCGAGGTCAGTACAGGTGCATCAAAGCTGGGACCGAGAGACTGAAAAACAGCTTCTATCTCAAGGCCATCAGACTGTTAAACAGCCACCACTAACATTGAGTGGCTGCTGCCAACACACTGTCATTGACACTGACCCAACTCCAGCCACTTTAATAATGGAATTGATGGGAAATGTTGGTATATCACTAGCCACTTTAAACAATGCTACCTTAACTAATGTTACTTACCCTACATTATTCATCTCATATGCATACGTATATACTGTACTCTATCAACATCCTTGTCTAATACATGTATCACTAGCCACTTTAACTATGACACTTTGTTTACTTTGTTTGGTTCTCATCTCATATGATATACTGTATCATACCATCTACTGTATGCTGCCCTGTACCATCACTCATTCATATATCCTTAAATGTACATGTTCCTTATCCCCTTACACTGTGTATAAGACAGTAGTTTTGGAATTGTTAGTTAGATTACTTGTTGGTTATCACTGCATTGTCGGAACTAGAAGCACAAGCATTTCGCTACACTCGCATTAACATCTGCTAACCATGTGTATGTGACAAATAACATTTGATTTGATTTGGTTTGATTTGATTTTGATTTGATGAATCAACCTATAGGGAGGAGGTCCCCACTTGTCCAAATGTTCCTTGTTTTACTGTCCTTCTGAGGACTTCTGGTTCCCACAAGGATAGTAAAACCAAACACACACACACACACACACACACAGGCTACACAATTACTGTTATCAGACTCTTATTTAATACTGCACAATTTAAACACTCGGCCCCCCCCAAACCACTTTTCTCTGATACATGTGTAAATATTGTTCTTGCTGTAATATACTTATGCTAAAATGTTTATTCTTCTTGACTGGGAAATGTACATTATGTTTGTATTCTTATGTATTATTGTTGTTGCATTGTAGAGAAGGAACCAGCAAGTAAACATTTGGTTTGGACGGTGTTTGCCATGATTATCCTTGAAAACACTTGTAATGGCTGATGCATTTGGTGCTGTTCTTCTTCTCTTGTAAACACAAGACAGCAGGACTCTGGTCCTGTTTACGTTGATCAGGCTGTTTGTTTAGCAGCCTAGATATACAAAACATAGACTGGCAGCCTTTTGTGTTAAAAAAAATAAATAATAATAAGTCTACCTGCCGTTTAGTTTAGTCACCTGTGATTCAGCCTAGACGTACTTTATACGGACAACTACCAGATAACATCTGATGAATCATTTAATTCATAAAACTGGGACAATTTACATTGATCCCCCCTCCCCACTCCTCCTCCCTCCCTTTTCTACACTGCTGCTACTCGCTGTTTGTTTGATATCTATACATAGTCACGTCGCCCCCACCTACATGTAGATTACCTCAACTAAACTGTACCGTTATACCCTGTATATAGCCTCCACATTGACTCTGTACCGTAATACCCTGTATATAGCCTCCACATTGACTCTGTACCAGTACCCCCTGTATATAGCCTCCACATTGACTCTGTACCAGTACCCCCTGTATATAGCCTCCACATTGACTCTGTACCGTAATACCCTGTATATAGCCTCCACATTGACTCTGTACCGTAATACCCTGTATATAGCCTCCACATTGACTCTGTACCGTAATACCCTGTATATAGCCTCCACATTGACTCTGTACTGGTACCCCCTGTATATAGTCTCCACATTGACTCTGTACCGATACCCCCTGTATATAGTCTCCACATTGACTCTGTACCGGTACCCCTGTATATAGTCTCCACATTGACTCTGTACCGTACCCCCTGTATATAGTCTCCACATTGACTCTGTACCGTACCCCTGTATATAGTCTCCACATTGACTCTGTACCGGTACCCCCTGTATATAGCCTCCACATTGACTCTGTACCATAATACCCTGTATATAGTCTCCACATTGACTCTGTACCGGTACCCCCTGTATATAGCCTCCACATTGACTCTGTACCGGTACCCCTGTATATAGCCTCCACATTGACTCTGTACCGTAATACCCTGTATATAGCCTCCACATTGACTCTGTACCGGTACCCCCTGTATATAGCCTCCACATTGACTCTGTACCGTAATACCCTGTATATAGCCTCCACATTGACTCTGTACCGTAATACCCTGTATATAGCCTCCACATTGACTCTGTACCGGTACCCCTGTATATAGTCTCCACATTGACTCTGTACTGGTACCCCCTGTATATAGCCTCCACATTGACTCTGTACCGGTACCCCTGTATATAGCCTCCACATTGACTCTGTACTGGTACCCCCTGTATATAGCCTCCACATTGACTCTGTACTGGTACCCCTGTATATAGCCTCCACATTGACTCTGTACCGGTACCCCCTGTATATAGCCTCCACATTGACTCTGTACCGGTACCCCTGTATATAGCCTCCACATTGACTCTGTACCGGTACCCCTGTATATAGCCTCCACATTGACTCTGTACCGGTACCCCTGTATATAGCCTCCACATTGACTCTGTACCGTAATACCCTGTATATAGCCTCCACATTGACTCTGTACCGTAATACCCTGTATATAGCCTCCACATTGACTCTGTACCGGTACCCCTGTATATAGCCTCCACATTGACTCTGTACCGTAATACCCTGTATATAGTCTCCACATTGACTCTGTACCGGTACCCCTGTATATAGCCTCCACATTGACTCTGTACCGTACCCCTGTATATAGCCTCCACATTGACTCTGTACCGGTACCCCTGTATATAGCCTCCACATTGACTCTGTACCGGTACCCCTGTATATAGCCTCCACATTGACTCTGTACTGGTACCCCTGTATATAGCCTCCACATTGACTCTGTACCGTAATACCTGTATATAGCCTCCACATTGACTCTGTACTGGTACCCCCTGTATATAGCCTCCACATTGACTCTGTACCGGTACCCCTGTATATAGCCTCCCATTGACTCTGTACCGTAATACCTGTATATAGCCTCCACATTGACTCTGTACCGGTACCCTGTATATAGCCTCCACATTGACTCTGTACTGTAATACCCTGTATATAGCCTCCACATTGACTCTGTACCGGTACCCCTGTATATAGCCTCCACATTGACTCTGTACCGTAATACCCTGTATATAGCCTCCACATTGACTCTGTACCGGTACCCCTGTATATAGCCTCCACATTGACTCTGTACCGTAATACCCTGTATATAGCCTCCACATTGACTCTGTACCGGTACCCCTGTATATAGCCTCCACATTGACTCTGTACCGGTACCCCTGTATATAGCCTCCACATTGACTCTGTACCGGTACCCCTGTATATAGCCTCCACATTGACTCTGTACCGGTACCCCTGTATATAGCCTCCACATTGACTCTGTACTGGTACCCCCTGTATATAGCCTCCACATTGACTCTGTACCGGTACCCCCCTGTATATAGCCTCCACATTGACTCTGTACCGGTACCCCCTGTATATAGCCTCCACATTGACTCTGTACCGTAACACCCTGTATATAGCCTCCACATTGACTCTGTACTGTAATACCCTGTATATAGCCTCCACATTGACTCTGTACCGGTACCCCCTGTATATAGCCTCCACATTGACTCTGTACCGTAATACCCTGTATATAGCCTCCACATTGACTCTGTACCGGTACCCCCTGTATATAGCCTCCACATTGACTCTGTACCGGTACCCCTGTATATAGCCTCCACATTGACTCTGTACCGTAATACCCTGTATATAGCCTCCACATTGACTCTGTACCGGTACCCCCTGTATATAGCCTCCACATTGACTCTGTACTGTAATACCCTGTATATAGCCTCCACATTGACTCTGTACCGGTACCCCCTGTATATAGCCTCCACATTGACTCTGTACCGTAATACCCTGTATATAGCCTCCACATTGACTCTGTACCGTAATACCCTGTATATAGCCTCCACATTGACTCTGTACTGTAATACCCTGTATATAGCCTCCACATTGACTCTGTACCGTAATACCCTGTATATAGCCTCCACATTGACTCTGTACTGTAATACCCTGTATGTAGCCTCCACATTGACTCTGTACCGTAATACCCTGTATATAGCCTCCACATTGACTCTGTACCGGTACCCCTGTATATAGTCTCCACATTGACTCTGTACTGTAATACCCTGTATGTAGCCTCCACATTGACTCTGTACCGGTACCCCTGTATATAGCCTCCACATTGACTCTGTACCGGTACCCCCTGTATATAGCCTCCACATTGACTCTGTACCGGTACCCCCTGTATATAGTCTCCACATTGACTCTGTACTGTAATACCCTGTATGTAGCCTCCACATTGACTCTGTACCGGTAATACCCTGTATATAGCCTCCACATTGACTCTGTACTGGTACCCCCTGTATATAGCCTCCACATTGACTCTGTACCGGTACCCCTGTATATAGCCTCCACATTGACTCTGTACCGGTACCCCTGTATATAGCCCCCACATTGACTCTGTACCGGTACCCCCTGTATATAGCCTCCACATTGACTCTGTACCGTAACACCCTGTATATAGCCTCCACATTGACTCTGTACCGTACCCCTGTATATAGCCTCCACATTGACTCTGTACCGTAATACCCTGTATATAGCCTCCACATTGACTCTGTACCGGTACCCCTGTATATAGCCTCCACATTGACTCTGTACCGGTACCCCCTGTATATAGTCTCCACATTGACTCTGTACCGGTACCCCCTGTATATAGCCTCCACATTGACTCTGTACCGGTACCCCCTGTATATAGCCTCCACATTGACTCTGTACCGTAACACCCTGTATATAGCCTCCACATTGACTCTGTACCGGTACCCCTGTATATAGCCTCCACATTGACTCTGTACCGTAATACCCTGTATATAGCCTCCACATTGACTCTGTACCGGTACCCCCTGTATATAGCCTCCACATTGACTCTGTACCGGTACCCCCTGTATATAGCCTCCACATTGACTCTGTACCGGTTCCCCTGTATATAGCCCCCACATTGACTCTGTACAAGTACCCCTGTATATAGCCTCCACATTGACTCTGTACCGGTACCCCTGTATATAGCCTCCACATTGACTCTGTACCGTAACACCCTGTATATAGCCTCCACATTGACTCTGTACTGGTACCCCTGTATATAGCCTCCACATTGACTCTGTACCGGTACCCCTGTATATAGCCTCCACATTGACTCTGTACCGGTACCCCCTGTATATAGCCTCCACATTGACTCTGTACTGGTACCCCTGTATATAGTCTCCACATTGACTCTGTACCGGTACCCCTGTATATAGCCTCCACATTGACTCTGTACCGGTACCCCTGTATATAGCCTCCACATTGACTCTGTACCGGTACCCCTGTATATAGCCTCCACATTGACTCTGTACCGTAACACCCAGTATATAGTCCCACATTGACTCTGTACCGTAATACTCTGTATATAGCCTCCACATTGACTCTGTACCGTAATACCTGTATATAGTCTCCACATTGACTCTGTACCGGTACCCCTGTATATAGTCTCCACATTGACTCTGTACCGTACCCCTGTATATAGTCTCCACATTGACTCTGTACCGGTACCCCTGTATATAGTCTCCACATTGACTCTGTACCGGTACCCCTGTATATAGTCTCCATATTGACTCTGTACCGTACCCCCTGTATATAGTCTCCACATTGACTCTGTACCGGTACCCCCTGTATATAGTCTCCACATTGACTCTGTACCGGTACCCCCTGTATATAGCCTCCACATTGACTCTGTACCGTAATACCCTGTATATAGTCTCCACATTGACTCTGTACCGTAATACTCTGTATATAGTCTCCACATTGACTCTGTACCGTAATACCCTGTATATAGCCTCCACATTGACTCTGTACCGGTACCCCCTGTATATAGCCTCGTTATTGTTATTCTCATTGTGTTACTTTTTTATTTTAGTCTACTTGGTAAATATTTTCTTCTTCTTGAACTGCACTGTTGGTTCAGGGCTTGTCAGTAAAGCATTTCACGGTAAAGTCTACACTTGTTGTATTCAGCATTTCACGGTAAAGTCTACACTTGTTGTATTCAGCATTTCACGGTAAAGTCTACACTTGTTGTATTCAGCATTTCACGGTAAAGTCTATACTTGTTGTATTCGGCATTTCACGGTAAAGTCTACACTTGTTGTATTCAGCATTTCACGGTAAAGTCTACACTTGTTGTATTCAGCATTTCACGGTAAAGTGTACACTTGTTTTATTCAGCATTTCACGGTAAAGTGTACACTTGTTGTATTCGTCGCATGTGACAAAGTTTGATTTGATGCAATATAGCATAAACACAAATAACGAGCAAACATGGCTCAAGTAATACTACTGTACTGTAGCTTTAATATATTTACAGAAATACAAAACCATAGAACTGAAATTCCCATTTAAAGACACTGGACTATGCTTCTGTCTGAGGCTTTGAAGTGCTGTGTCTGTTCTCGATTTAAGAGCAAGATAAGTTCTACCACCCATTCTATGTCTATATCTATGCTAGAATCATTCCCAGTCCCATCTGTTTCCTTATGAAAGCTAAGCTCACAGAGTGTCTTGCTAGAATCACAGATAGATCAATGCATTAATTGTTTTTTTGGTAGGCCGGGTCCTGAAAGTGACATGTACCTCCACCTCACTCCTGCTGTGACTGAAGATCACATCTGCATCCCAAATGGCACCATGATCTCTATAAAAAGGAATATAGTCACCTTGGTCCAAAGTAGTGCACTATATAGGGAATAGAGTGCCAATGGGGATACATCCCACGTCTCCTGTTCTGAGTAACACTGATTCACGAGGAGACCACTCAATAACCCATTCAATAAACAAGACAGTTCTCCAAGTAGCTGGACAACCACACGCGCAAGACTTGGTTCTGGGTTTCGAGATTAAAAATGGGACATTCAGATTCACTGTGCTCTTTCAACTTCCGTTGACCAATCGAATTTGTCCATTGTAGAAAAGCACGTGTCCAAACCAAATGGAGGCTGCTGAGGGGAGGACGGGCTCATAATAACGACCGGAACGGAGCGAATGGAATGGCATCAAACACCTGGAAACCATGGAAACCATGGGAACCATGGAAACCACACGTTTGAGGTATTTCATACCATTTCCCGCTCCAGCCATTACCACCAGCCCCGTCCTCCCCAATTAAGGTGACACCAATCCCCTGTGGTCCAATCCTCAGCCATATCTAAGAAGGGCGAGAGGATTAAATTTGATCGCGCTTTTGTCAGCTATGCAAATTTTAAAGGCAACTTTCCCGCCTTCGCGGAGACCCAATTCACGGTAAACACTGCATACGTCAGCTCAATAGGAAATGACATTTAAATGTGAAGCTTGCTACAACGCGGATCTACCTGTGATCGGATTGAATCCAGTCTTAAAATGATTAGTTCTCTCCCTGTACTCCCCTCATCTTCCTCCTTTTCTCTCTTTCATCAGTGCTCTCTGGGGTGTCTCCTATTTCACTCTTCCTCTTTCTCTCCATCCTCTCCTCCTTTCTCAACGTGTGTGGGACCTCATCCTCTCCTCCTTTCTCAACGTGTGTAGGACCTCATCGTCTCCTCCTTTCTCAACGTGTGTAGGACCTCATCGTCTCCTCCTTTCTCAACGTGTGTAGGACCTCATCCTCCTTCTCTCCATCCTCTCCTCCTTTCTCAACGTGTGTAGGACCTCATCCTCCTTCTCTCCATCCTCTCCTCCTTTCTCAACGTGTGTAGGACCTCATCCTCCTTCTCTCCATCCTCTCCTCCTTTCTCAACGTGTGTAGGACCTCTGCCAGGTATACTGTCCCTCCTCCCCCCCTCCCCCTCCATCATAGAGGTGTTCCTGTGTGTGTGACTGTGTGCTGGGTCTCTCTCTCTTCATCATGGACTCCCTCCTCTTCCTCCGGGGGGGGTAGCATGGTACTGCCCCTCTGCCCCCCCCTGCCCATGCCCGTACTCCCCCTACGCCCCCACCTCATCCCCTTCCTCCCCTCCCCCTGTCCTCCCTCCCCCTGTCCTCCCTCCCCTGTCCTCCCTCCCCTGTCCAAACCCACAGTGTCCGACTCTGTACCTGTACCACCTGTATATAGCCTCCACATTGACTCTGTACCGGTACCCCCTGTATATAGTCTCCACATTGACTCTGTACTGGTACCCCCTGTATATACCCTCCACATTGACTCTGTACCTGTACCACCTGTATATAGCCTCCACATTGACTCTGTACCGTAATACCCTGTATATAGTCTCCACATTGACTCTGTACCGTAATACTCTGTATATAGTCTCCACATTGACTCTGTACCGGTACCCCCTGTATATAGTCTCCACATTGACTCTGTACCGGTACCCCCTGTATATTGTCTCCACATTGACTCTGTACTGGTACCCCCTGTATATAGTCTCCACATTGACTCTGTACCGTAATACTCTGTATATAGCCTCCACATTGACTCTGTACCGTAATACCCTGTATATAGCCTCCACATTGACTCTGTACCGTAATACTCTGTATATAGCCTCCACATTGACTCTGTACCGGTACCCCCTGTATATAGTCTCCACATTGACTCTGTACCGGTACCCCCTGTATATACCCTCCACATTGACTCTGTACCTGTACCACCTGTATATAGCCTCCACATTGACTCTGTACCGTAATACCCTGTATATAGCCTCCACATTGACTCTGTACCGTAATACCCTGTATATAGCCTCCTCATTGACTCTGTACCGTAATACCCTGTATATAGCCTCCACATTGACTCTGTACCTGTACCACCTGTATATAGCCTCCACATTGACTCTGTACCGTAATACCCTGTATATAGCCTCCACATTGACTCTGTACCGTAATACCCTGTATATAGCCTCCACATTGACTCTGTACCGTAATACCCTGTATATAGCCTCCTCATTGACTCTGTACCGTAATACCCTGTATATAGCCTCCACATTGACTCTGTACCGTAATACCCTGTATATAGCCTCGTTATTCTTACTGTGTTAACTTTTATTATTACTTTTTTATTTTAGTCTACTTGGTAAATATTTTCTTCTTCTTGAACTGCACTGTTGGTTAAGGGCTTGTCAGTAAAGCATTTCACGGTAAAGTCTACACTTGTTGTATTCAGCATTTCACGGTAAAGTGTACACTTGTTGTATTCAGCATTTCACGGTAAAGTCTACACTTGTTGTATTCAGCATTTCACGGTAAAGTCTACACTTGTTGTATTCAGCATTTCACGGTAAAGTCTACACTTGTTGTATTCAGCATTTCACGGTAAAGTCTACACTTGTTGTATTCAGCATTTCACGGTAAAGTCTACACTTGTAGTATTCGTCGCTTGTGAAAAAGTTTGATTTGATGCAATATAGCATAAACACAAATAACGAGCAAACATGGCTCAAGTAATACTACTGTACTGTAGCTTTAATATATTTACAGAAATACAAAACCATAGAACTGAGTAGGTGTAGGACCTCATCCTCCTTCTCTCCATCCTCTCCTCCTTTCTCAACGTGTGTAGGACCTCATCCTCCTTCTCTCCATCCTCTCCTCCTTTCTCAACGTGTGTAGGACCTCTGCCAGGTATACTGTCCCTCCTCCCCCCTTCCCCCTCCATCATAGAGGTGTTCCTGTGTGTGTGACTGTGTGCTGGGTCTCTCTCTCTTCATCATGGACTCCCTCCTCTTCCTCCGGGGGGGGTAGCATGGTACTGCCCCTCTGCCCCCCCCTGCCCATGCCCGTACTCCCCCTACGCCCCCCCACCTCATCCCCTTCCTCCCCTCCCCCTGTCCTCCCTCCCCCTGTCCTCCCTCCCCCTGTCCAAACCCACAGTGTCCGCCCGTCTCCGTCAGCGCCGGCAAGAAATAAGGGTTGTTTTGGAAAAGGGCGAGGGGCAGGGTGGAGGGGGGTGGCAGGAGGGGGTCGTCACGGCTACAGAGGCAGAGCACGGGAACCGCCACCTCGTCTGCGTCCCTCAGAGGTTCGTTCCTCTCCCAGTAACTCTCCCAGTAACTCTCCCAGTAACTCTCCCAGTAACTCTCCCAGTCCCTGGCAGGATGACCCCGCTCCCCCAGCACCCAGGATGCCACGCCACCCCACCTACCCCTGATACCCCTGCTACCCCAGCTCCCATAAGGGAGGGTGGGGGAGCAGTGGCCCCTCTGGCACCTGATCTGGCTCCAAAGGTGGAGGCTGGGGCCCCAGGGATGTGTGTGGAGGTCCCAGAGAGGAGGGGTCCTGTTGCGTGGTGTGGGGTGTGTTGGTGGGGTGCTGTGTCCCCTGCTCTGGTGGTTGGAACCCTGGCAGTGGAGGCAGGGGTGGGGGAGACTGTTTTGGCACCGGGCATGGCCGCCAGTTTGGTGTTGTGGGGTCCCGTCAGATGGGGGGTGTTCAGGGGGGGTACAGTAGCCCCTGGTATGGTGGTTGGTGTCCCGCTGGCGGTTCTGGCCCCTGGGGTCGGTGTGTGACTGGTTGGGTGGTGGGGGATATTGGGTCGCAGTGCAGAGCAGAACAGGGTCTCTTCAAAGTCTCTGAGGGAGGAACAGTGGAGAGCCCTGTCTACATCTAACACCCCACGAAGGGCACTGGCATACCTGGGGAAGACGAAGAAGTCAGAACATCATCTCTGATGCTTTAGCTCAGTTTACCAACCCCATCATCACCATGGCCGGGATTCAATGCCAGGCATTGTTAGAGTGACACACTATAATGGACTTTTCCAGGTAATTTACGATTCAGCCGCCAACGTTTATCCTGAAGGTGATAATGTAGGAGGAAATGACATCAAAAAGGTACACTGTGTAATACTGGTCTGTGGGTTAACAAAACTAAACATCATAACGATAATCATCATCATCTCTCTCCTACCTGCTGAGCTGCAGTTTGCGTTGGATCAGCACTGCCCAGCGGTAGAGTGACGGCAGGGGCGTGTCAAACCACAGTTGGCCCTGCAGGACAGGTGAGATGCAGGCTGCAGCCATCAGGTAAGTGGAGGAGCCACACTCTCCCAAGTAGGACAGCAGCAGGCCCGAACCAGAACCCTCGCTCACCGCTACCAGCACAGAGGATGGGTGCCGGCTACGCACATATGCTACTGTCTGGAGGACACAAGGTTAAAGGTTGCTTAATATTGTTATAAAAGCAGCTAGCTAGCTTACTGATATTGTTCTGAAACCAGCTAGCTTGCCTACTGATATTGTTATAAAACCAGCTAGCTAGCTAGCTTACTGATATTGTTCTGAAACCAGCTAGCTAGCCTACTGATATTGTTCTGAAACCAGCTAGCTAGCCTACTGATATTGTTCTGAAACCAGCTAGCTAGCCTACTGATATTGTTAGAAAACCAGCTAGCTAACTTACTGATATTGCTACACTCACTAGGAGGGGTCTCACTAGGTGGGTTCTAGGACTAGCTCAATGGTCTCACTAGGTGGGTTCTAGGACTAGCTCAATGGTCTCACTAGGTGGGTTCTAGGACTAGCTCAATGGTCTCACTAGGAGGGTTCTAGGACTAGCTCAATGGTCTCACTAGGTGGGTTCTAGGACTAGCTCAATGGTCTCACTAGGTGGGTTCTAGGACTAGCTCAATGGTCTCACTAGGAGGGTTCTAGGACTATCTCAATGGTCTCACTAGGAGGGTTCTCACTAGGTGGGTTCTAGGACTAGCTCAATGGTCTCACTAGGAGGGTTCTAGGACTATCTCAATGGTCTCACTAGGAGGGTTCTAGGACTATCTCAATGGTCTCACTAGGAGGGTTCTCACTAGGTGGGTTCTAGGACTAGCTCAATGGTCTCACTAGGAGGGTTCTAGGACTAGCTCAATGGTCTCACTAGGTGGGTTCTAGGACTAGCTCAATGGTCTCACTAGGAGGGTTCTAGGACTATCTCAATGGTCTCACTAGGAGGGTTCTCACTAGGTGGGTTCTAGGACTAGCTCAATGGTCTCACTAGGAGGGTTCTAGGACTATCTCAATGGTCTCACTAGGAGGGTTCTAGGACTATCTCAATGGTCTCACTAGGAGGGTTCTCACTAGGTGGGTTCTAGGACTAGCTCAATGGTCTCACTAGGAGGGTTCTAGGACTAGCTCAATGGTCTCACTAGGAGGGTTCTAGGACTAGCTCAATGGTCTCACTAGGAGGGTTCTAGGACTAGCTCAATGGTCTCACTAGGAGGGTTCTAGGACTAGCTCAATGGTCTCACTAGGATGGGACCTAGGCATTTACAGTTTAAGTTGGAAGTTTACATACCCTTAGGTTGGTTTTCAACCACTCCACAAATTTCTTGTTAACAAACTATAGTTTTGGCAAGTCTATTTTGTGCATGACACAAGTCATTTTTCTAACAATTGTTTACAGACAGATTATTTCACTTATAATTCACTGTATCACAATGCCAGTGGGTCAGAAGTTTACATACACTAAGTTGACTGTACCTTTAAACAGCTTGGAAAATTCCAGAAAATTATGTCATGGCTTTAGAAGCTTCTGATAGGACAATTGACATCATTTGAGTCAATTGGAGGTGTACCTGTGGATGTATTTCAAGGCCTACCTTCAAACTCAGTGCCTCTGCTTGACATCATGGGAAAATTGAGATCTTGGGAAAACCAAAAGAAATCAACCAAGACATCAGAAAAAAGTTGTAGACCTCCGTAAGTCTGGTTCATCCTTGGGAGCAATTTCCAAACGCCTGAAGGTACCACGTTCATCTGTACAAACAATAGTATGCAAGTATAAACACCATGGGACCACACAGCCGTCATAACGCTCAGGAAGGAGACGCGTTCTGTCTCCTAGAGATGAACGTACTTTGGTGCGAAAAGTGCAATTCAATCCCAAAACAACAGCAAAGGACCTTTTGAAGATGCTGGAGAAAACAGGTACAAAAGTATCTATATCCACAGTAAAACAAGTCCTATATCGACATAACCTGAAAGGCTGTTCAGCAAGGAAGAAGCTACTGCTCCAAAACCGCCATAAAAAAGACAGATTACGGTTTGGAACTGCACATGGGGACAAAGATCGTACTTTTTGGAGAAATGTTCTCTGGTCTGATGAAACAAAAATAGAACTGTTTGGCCATAATGACCATCATTATGTTTGGAGAAAAAAGGGGGATGCTTGCAAGCCGAAGAACACCATCCCAACCGTGAAGCACGGGGTGGCAGCATTATGTTGTGGGGGTGCTTTGCTGCAGGAGGGACTGGTGCACTTCACAAAATAGATGGCATCATGAGGAGGGAATTATGTGGATATATAGAAGCAACATCTCAAGACATCATTCAGAAAGTTGATACTTGGTTGCAAATGGATCTTCCAAATGGACAATGACCCCAAGCATACCAGCCACCAGGCGGCAGCCCTCACCCCCAGCCTCGCCATTCGCTGTACCGGGGGCCAGCGGAGAGCCAGATAGAGCAGGAACAGCAGCAGGGAGGGCAGGAGGTACAACACCCTGTCACACTCCCACTCACAGGAGGAGACGACATCCTGGTCAGTGGCCATTGTTACCATGTTTAGAACCAGGTCTAGAACTCCACAATGTCCAGGTCTAGAACTCCACAATGTCCAGGTCTAGAACTCCACAATGTCCAGGTCTAGAACTCCACAATGTCCAGGTCTAGAACTCCACAATGTCCAGGTCTAGAACTCCACAATGTCCAGGTCTAGAACTCCACAATGTCCAGGTCTAGAACTCTACAAAGGTCAAGTTTTTCAGGTCAGCTAGAACCTCTTCCCATTCACAACATTTTATCTCATTTGGTGGCTACTGAATGTGGCCCTGAGTAACAGATATGGATCGCACAGAGAGCTAAAGTACAGCCAGGGTTGTATAGCAGGTACTTACATTGATCTAGTATAGCAGATCTTTACAGCAGTCCATTGATCTTGTATAATGTAGCAGGCCTTTGCAGCAGTCCATTGATCTAGTATACCAGGTCTTTACAGCAGTCCATTGATCTAGTATACCAGGTCTTTACAGCAGTCCAATGATCTAGTATAGCAGATCTTTACAGCAGTCCATTGATCTTGTATAATGTAGCAGGCCTTTGCAGCAGTCCAATGATCTAGTATAGCAGGTCTTTACAGCAGTCCATTGATCTAGTATACCAGGTCTTTACAGCAGTCCAATGATCTAGTATAGCAGATCTTTACAGCAGTCCATTGATCTTGTATAATGTAGCAGGCCTTTGCAGCAGTCCATTGATCTAGTATACCAGGTCTTTACAGCAGTCCAATGATCTAGTATAGCAGGTCTTTACAGCAGTCCATTGATCTAGTATACCAGGTCTTTACAGCAGTCCATTGATCTAGTATAGCAGGTCTTTACAGCAGTCCAGTGATTTAGTATAGCAGGTCTTTACAGCAGTCCAGTGATTTAGTATAGCAGGTCTTTACAGCAGTCCATTGATCTAGTATAGCAGGTCTTTACAGCAGTCCAGTGATTTAGTATACCAGGTCTTTACAGCAGTCCATTGATCTAGTATAGCAGGTCTTTACAGCAGTCCAGTGATTTAGTATAGCAGGTCTTTACAGCAGTCCATTGATCTAGTATACCAGGTCTTTACAGCAGTCCATTGATCTAGTATAGCAGGTCTTTACAGCAGTCCAGTGATTTAGTATAGCAGGTCTTTACAGCAGTCCATTGATCTAGTATAGCAGGTCTTTACAGCAGTCCAGTGATTTAGTATAGCAGGTCTTTACAGCAGTCCATTGATCTAGTATACCAGGTCTTTGCAGCAGTGTTGGCTCCACTGTTTCTCCCTTTGTCCCCTGCTAATATAGCAGCCAGTTAGTGTTGCTCAACCTCTACGAGTGACAGAAAGAATAGACTGAGAGAAAAAAGGTGAGGGGGAGAGCACGTCACCTTACTCTCTCTCTCTCTTTTAGATACCAAATATATTTCCCTCACCCTCCCTACGCAATCCCTCTTTCCCAACCCCATTAGTCCCTCCCTCGCTAAATCAGTAGCAATCAGTGCTGGGCTTAAACTCACCATAGATATAGAGTGAAAAGAACAGACACGACACTTTTATTCCATGTCTACATAGAGAAGGTAATTTGGCAATTTGGGTAAACAGATAACAGGTACACGTGTTGGACTGAGCAAACCCTGAGCAAACATGAATATCTAAACTCAACCAATCAAAGTGGTCACATCAACAATTGGCTGGTGATAAACTATGGTTTCTATGTTGCTTACACAGACACACCAGGGTTTGGTTAGCGGTAATTACGGCTTTTGGCCTTAATTTTTTTTTTTTAATAGAAAATCCGATAAATAAAATTGGCACCGGCCAATTGTCCAGAAGAGAGAGAAATAAGGCCAGTTGATGGAAATATATTTGACCTGTCATGCTTATCGGTCTATGCGTTAATTTGCATAATTTCGTGGAATTAAATTGGCACGTGTTATGTATCTTATTTATCACACACACGTCATACAGACAGAGCGGAATTTCAGCCTTCGAGCAGAAAAATATTTTCGGACAGCGGTCTAATAAGCCCAATCATTGCGAAACAATTCTAAATGCAATCACGTGTTTAAAAAAAATGTTTTTGGCCATGATCATTTTTTTCTTCTTCATATTTGTTCATTTCACAACTGGTAATTGAAGCGCTTCCCATTTCCCATTCAAATACATAGTCCACGGAAGGTAGGCTTCATCAGCACGTCACACACCACTTTGCAATGAGTTGGAGGCAGTACGCATTTGGAAAACATAAAACATTGAAACCTGAACGTTTTATTACACTTTATGAGGCATGTTTTACCTTGCTTCTGAACATATCCTCTTCTACTATGGGGTATAGTAGATTAACATAGGTTCATAGGCTAGGTAAATCTTTCCCTAAGTCAATTTAAAACAATTACCAAAATTACACTACATGACCAAAAGAGTTCCAAACTGTACACAGCGTGAGCACAATAACTGTTAAATGGAAGCTTCATGAAATGGGTTTCCATGGCCCGGGCAGCTGTATACAAGCCTATGATCACCATGAGCAATGCCAAGCGTCGGCTGGAGAGGTGTAAAGCTCGCTGCAATTGGACACTGGAGCAGTGGAAACAAGTTCTCTGGAATGATGAATAACGCTTCACCATCTGGCAGTCCAACGGACGAATCTGGGTTTGGCGGATGCCAGGAGAACGCTACCTGCCCCAATGCATAGTGCCAACTGTAAAGTTTGGTGGAGGAGGAATGATGGTCTGGGGCTGTTTTTCACGGTTGGGGCTATGCCCCTTAAAGGGCTCCCAGTCTAAGGCACTGCATGTCAGTGCTAGAGGTGTCACTACAGACCTTGGTTCGATTCCATAGGGCAGCGCACAATTGGCTCAGCGTCGTCCGGGTTACGGGAGGGTTTGGCCGGGGTAGGCCTCATTGGAAAATAAGAATTTGTTCTTAACTGACTTGCCTAGTTAAATAAAGGTTAAATAAATAAAAAAGTTACAGTGAAGGGAAATCTTAACGCCACAGCACACTATGACATTCTAGACTTAAATGTAATGTAAAATGTAGACGATTCTGTGCTTCCAACTTTGTGGCAACAGTTTAGGGCAGGCCCTTTCCTGTTTCATGCACAAAGTGAGGTCCATACAGAAATGGTTTGTCAAGATCGGTGTGTAAGAACTTGACTGGCCCTCACAGAGCCCTGACCTCAACCCCATTGAACACCTTTGGGATTAATCGGAATGCCGACTGCGAGCCAGGCCTAATCGCCCCCAACATCAGTGCCCAACCTCACTAATGCTCTCGTGGCTGAATGGAAGCAAGTCCCCGCAGCAATGTTCCAACATCTAGTGGAAAGCATTCCCAGAAGAGTGGAGGCTGTTATAGCAGCAATGTTCCAACATCTAGTGGAAAGTCTTCCCAGAAGAGCGGAGGCTGTTATAGCAGCAATGTTCCAACATCTAGTGGAAAGCCTTCCCAGAAGAGTGGAGGCTGTTATAGCAGCAATGTTCCAACATCTAGTGGAAAGCCTTCCCAGAAGAGTGGAGGCTGTTATAGCAGCAAAGGGGGGGACCAACTCCATATTAATGCCCATGATTTTGGAATTAGATGTTCGATGAGCTTGTGCCCACATACCTTTGGCCATGTAGTGTATAATTAGCCTTCTCCTGTCTATACATAAATAAAATCATTCAAAATAGACTACTAAAACAAGTTTTGGCGACATACAGTTTTAACAAACAAATACAGTTTTATATCTTTATGTTTGAAGCCTGAAATATATATATATACAGTGCCTTGCGAAAGTATTCGGCCCTCTTGAACTTTGCGACCTTTTGCCACATTTCAGGCTAAAACTGTATATTTTTGTGAAGAATCAACAACAAGTGGGACACAATCATGAAGTGGAACGACATTTATTGGATATTTCAAACTTTTTTAACAAATCTAAAACTGAAAAATTGGCCGTGCAAAATTATTCAGCCCCTTTACTTTCAGTGCAGCAAACTCTCTCCAGAAGTTCAGTGAGGATCTCTGAATGATCCAATGTTGACCTAAATGACTACTGATGATAAATACAATCCACCTGTGTGTAATCAAGTCTCCGTATAAATGCACCTGCACTGTGATAGTCTCAGAGGTCCGTTAAAAGCGCAGAGAGCATCATGAAGAACAAGGAACACACCAGGCAGGTCCGAGATACTGTTGTGAAGAAGTTTAAAGCTGGATTTGGATACAAAAAGATTTCCCAAGCTTTAAACATCCCAAGGAGCACTGTGCAAGCGATAATATTGAAATGGAAGGAGTATCAGACCACTGCAAATCTACCAAGAACTGTCCGCCCTCCTAAACTTTCAGCTCATACAAGGAGAAGACTGATCAGAGATGCAGCCAAGAGGCCCATGATCACTCTGGATGAACTGCAGAGATCTACAGCTGAGGTGGGAGACTCTGTCCATAGGACAACAATCAGTCGTATATTGTACAAATCTGGCCTTTATGGAAGAGTGGCAAGAAGAAAGCCATTTCTTAAAGATATCCATAAAAAGTGTTGTTTAAAGTTTGCCACAAGCCACCTGGGAGACACACCAAACATGTGGAAGAAGGTGCTCTGGTCAGATGAAACCAAAATTGAACTTTTTGGCAACAACGCAAAATGTTATGTTTGGCGTATAAGCAACACCCTGAACACACCATCCCCACTGTCAAACATGGTGGTGGCAGCATCATGGTTTGGGCCTGCTTTTCTTCAGCAGGGACAGGGAAGATGGTTAAAATTGATGGGAAGATGGATGGAGCCAAACACAGGACCATTCTGGAAGAAAACCCGATGGAGTCTGCAAAAGACCTGAGACTGGGACGGAGATTTGTCTTCCAACAAGACAATGATCCAAAACATAAAGCAAAATCTACAATGGAATGGTTCAAAAATAAACATATCCAGGTGTTAGAATGGCCAAGTCAAAGTCCAGACCTGAATCCAATCGAGAGTCTGTGGAAAGAACTGAAAACTGCTGTTCACAAATGCTCTCCATCCAACCTCACTGAGCTCGAGCTGTTTTGCAAGGAGGAATGGGAAAAAATGTCAGTCTCTCGATGTGCAAAACTGATAGAGACATACCCCAAGCGACTTACAGCTGTAATCGCAGCAAAAGGTGGCGCTACAACGTATTAACTTAAGGGGTCTGAATAATTTTGCACGCCCAATGTTTCAGTTTTTGATTTGTTAAAAAAGTTTGAAATATCCAATAAATGTCGTTCCACTTCATGATTGTGTCCCACCTGTTGTTGATTCTTCACAAAAAAATACAGTTTTATATCTTTATGTTTGAAGCCTGAAATGTGGCAAAAGGTCGCAAAGTTCAAGGGGGCCGAATACTTTCGCAATGCACTGTATATATATATATATATATCTATTTGTCTCTTTCCTCTTTGTTCCAAAGTCGCTTTTATTGATTGTTTGTCCAGGTCAGCAGAGTAGGCTACCCAGTAATCTATCAGTAGAGTAGGCTACCCAGTAATCTATCAGTAGAGTAGGCTACCCAGTAATCTATCAGTAGAGTAGGCTACCCAGTAGTCTATCAGTAGAGTAGGCTACCCAGTAATCTATCGTAGTAAAACTCCAGTCGTACAAAGTGTAGGCGAATTGTATGCATTTTTCTCCCATGCAAATAAAGAAGAAACGTATCTGAATAAATCCAATAGTCCTCTACTTTATATAAAACGCGGTCAACCATGCATTGAACGGTCTTCTTTTTTTCTCTTTTTTTTTGTTGCGAAAAGGGATTGAGTTATATATTTTTTTGCCTAAATTATGACTATCCAATATACTCATCACATTACAAATAGTAGGCTATCTTACATAAGTCTGTAAATGCGATGATGCATGGAATGCTTTATGATAAATGTGCATTTTATTTTATGGTGAAAATCTGCTTCCCGAAATATGAAACTCCCGTTCTGCCTACGCATAGACTAGTGATTTTTTTTTTGTTGCTGTTCGTTACTCGTCTTTTTGGCTGAGTTAAAGGACATGTGATAACCAGTCAGTTACTCAAACATCTTCAAAGTGCGCGTTAAGAAGAACACAAGTCATTGCCTCCTCGATGTGCATGTTCTGTTGAGATGAATTACCATAATCTAAACGTGATTTCTGTTATTCGGTGTACTGTGGGTGGACGTCATATTCAGGTTACACACCCAATACATGCAGTGCATTCGGAAAGTATTCAGACCCCTTGACTTTTTCCACATGTTTTTTTTAGAGTTACAGCCTTTTTCTAAAATGGATTAAATAATTTCTCCTCCCTCATCAATCTACACACAATACAACATAATTACAAAGCAAAACCCGTTTTTAGAAATTTTGGGACCTTATATAGACATGAGTGTGCCTTACAAATCATGTCCAATCAACTGAATTTACCACAAGTGGACTCCAATCAAGTTGTAGAAACATTTCAAGGATGGTCAATGAAAACAGGATGCACCTGAGCTCAATTTAGAGTCTCATAGCAAAGGGTCTGAATTCTTATGTGAATAAGGCGGGGTCTGAATACTTATGTGAATAAGGTGGGGTCTGAATACGTATGTAAATAAGGCGGGGTCTGAATACTTATGTAAATAAGGCGGGGTCTGAATATGAATACTTATGTAAATAAGGCGGGGTCTGAATACTTATGTAAATAAGGCGGGGTCTGAATACTTATGTAAATAAGGCGGGGTCTGAATACTTATGTAAATAAGGCGGGGTCTGAATACTTATGTAAATAAGGCGGGGTCTGAGGTATGAATACTTATGTAAATAAGGCGGGGTTTGAATACTTATGTAAATAAGGCGGGGTCTGAATACTTATGTAAATAAGGCGGGGTCTGAATACTTATGTAAATAAGGCGGGGTCTGAATACTTATGTAAATAAGGTGGGGTCTGAATACTTATGTAAATAAGGTGGGGTCTGAATACTTATGTAAATAAGGTGGGGTCTGAATACTTATGTAAATAAGGTGGGGTCTGAATACTTATGTAAATAAGGTGGGGTCTGAATACTTATGTAAATAAGGTGGGGTCTGAATACTTATGTAAATAAGGTGGGGTCTGAATGCTTATGTAAATAAGGCGGGGTCTGAATGCACTGTATGGTGTCAGGACTTTTCTCAAATGTCCGGTAAATGACAGGCACCTCATTTTCATAACGGAAACCCTGACACACACACACACACACACACACACACACACACACACACACGCACACGCACACGCACACGCACACACTGCCATCAGAGGTTATCAGGTTATTGATTCTGAGAACAGCAGTATATTTCACTTTGTTTCTCCCTGTGTGTGTGTGTGTGTGTGTGTGTGTGTGTGTGTGTGTGTGTGTGTGTGTGTGTGTGTGTGTGTGTGTGTGTGTGTGTGCGTGTGTGTGTGTGTGCCAGGGTCAGGGTGTGTGTGTGTGTGTGTGTGTGTGTGTGTGTGTGTGTGTGTGTGTGTGTGTGTGTGTGTGTGTGTGTGTGTGTGTGTGTGTGTGTGTGTGTGTGTGTGTGTGTGTGCGCAAGGGAGGTCAGGGTGTGTGTGTGTGTGTGTGTGTGTGTGTGTGTGTGTGTGTGTGTGTGTGTGTGTGTGTGTGTGTGTGTGTGTGTGTGTGTGTGTGTGTGTGTGTGTGTGTGTGAGATGGGGAGGGAGAGACTTGTGGATTTGCCACCATTTTCTGACCTAATAACACACAGGATTTGCCACCATTTTCTGACCTAACAACACAGTGAGAAACTGAAAGGATAGCCTAATGGCTAATAACACACTATGAGCATCTCCGTGAGAAACTGAAAGGATAGCCCCAAGCTTTAAAAAAAGAAACATTGTTTTTATTGATGTCGTGTCTCATCCTTTACAGAATACACAAAATTATTTTTGTTATTTCTGTTATTTTTATAATCGCACTATTTACATTTTTCTCCGAAAACTGGTTGACAGGTCCTGAATTATTTTTGTTATTTCTGAGTATTGGTTGACGGTTATTACTGGTATTGGTCGGATACGGATAAGGGGGGGGGGGACAGAGGGGGGGACAGAGGGGACAGAGGAGGGGACAGGAGGGGGACAGAGGAGGGGGACAGAGGAGGGGGACAGAGGAGGGGGCAGAGGAGGGGGACAGACAGAGGAGGGGGCAGAGGAGGGGGACAGAGGAGGGGACAGAGGGGGGAGGAGGGGATGAGGGGACAGAGGGGGGACAGGGGGACAGAGGGGGGACAGAGGGGGAGAGGAGGGGGCAGAGGAGGGGGACAGAGGAGGGGGACAGGGGAGGGGACAGAGGAGGGGGACAGAGGAGGGGACAGAGGAGGGGACAGAGTGTGGTGATCAGAGGAGGGGGCAGAGGAGGGGGACAGAGGAGGGGGACAGGGGAACAGCACAGAGGAGGGGACAGAGGAGGGGACAGAGTGTGTGTGATCCAATTTCCAGAAGCACCTAGAGCGAGAGAACTTTCATCAAAAACCTTTCCTCTGAAAACAATAATATATAACATCTAAACAAACTTGAATCACTTACTTTAGTCCTTCAACCAGACCTGCATTAATCTTTTGGACAGTATGTAAATACAAACTCAAAACTAGGGTTGGCTGAAAAATTCAGATAACCCACATAAAACAAATACTACAGTTTACTATAGAATACTACAGGATTTAATATAAAATACTGTAGTAAACTTTAGTATACTGTACTACACACTGTAGTATCCCTCAATCATGTGTAGTACTTAGTATAGAATTTTGTAGTATGCTGTAGAATACTATAGTAAATACTACAGCATTATTAACAAAATAACACTATAGTAAATACTACAGCATTATTAACAAAATAACACTATAGTAAATACTACAATAATGTCAGAAAAAAACATGATGTTTAAAAAGAATATAGTAAATACTACAGTATTTCAATTTGCATATACCCTGCCCATTCTCCGCCCTCATTCCCCGCCCCTCATTCCCCGCCCCCCCATTCCCCTGCCCATTCCCCTGCCCATTCCCTGCCCCCCATTCCCCGCCCCCATTCCCCTGCCCATTCCCCACCCCCATTCCCCACCCCCCCATTCCCCTGCCCATTCCCCACCCCCATTCCCCACCCCCCATTCCCCGCCCCCCATTCCCCTGCCCATTCCCCACCCCCATTCCCCTGCCCATTCCCCTGCCCATTCCCCACCCCCCATTCCCCGCCCCCATATGAGAAACCGACATGCAATGTTTAGAGGGTATATTGTGTTCCATCACAGGTTGTAGAGAAGAGCAGAAGCGCTGAAGTCTCCTTTCCTTGCAGACAATTTGCTCTTTTAGTATTTCTCTATTTCTCTCTTTCAGTATTACTCCAGCAGGTTTCTTCAAGGAGACCCCCCCCCCAACACACACACTTCTATGTCAAAGATAATAAAATAAAAACACAAAAGTTAATACTACAGTATACTACAGTCTGCAAAATACTGCAGTATACTACAGTATACTACAGTCTGCAAAAACACAACAGTAAATACTACAGTATACTACAGTCTGCAAAAACACAACAGTAAATATTACAGTATACTACAGTCTGCAAAAATACAACAGTAAATACTACAGTATTCTACAGTCTCCAAAAACACAACAGTAAATACTACAGTATTCTACAGTCTGCAAAAACACAACAGTAAATACTACAGTATACTATAGTCTGCAAAAATACTACAGTAAATTCTACAGTATACTACAGTCTGCAAAAACACAACAGTAAATACTACAGTATTCTACAGTCTGCAAAAACACAACAGTAAATATTACAGTATTCTACAGTCTGCAAAAATACTACAGTCTGCAAAAACACAACAGTAAACACAACAGTAAATACTACAGTATTCTACAGTCTGCAAAAACACAACAATAAATACTACAGTATTCTACAGTCTGCACAAATACTACAGTAAATGCTACAGTATACTAGTCTAAAAATACTACAGTAAATACTACAGTATACTATAGTCTGCAAAAACACTACAGTACATACTGTTATTTTTACTACAGTATTTATACTATAATAAACTTTAAATACTATAGTATTTTGCTGACTCCACTCCGTATAAACACTACAGTAAATACTACAGTAGTCCTACCAGGTTATGTGTTTTTTTTTTGGGGGGGGGGGTTATGTGTGTGTTTTTGGGGGAGGGAGGGGTTATGTTTATGTTTTGGGGGTGGGTTATGTTTATGTTTTTGGGGGAGGGAGGGGTTATGTTTATGTTTTGGGGGTGGGGGTTATGTTTGTGTTTTTTGGGGGAGGGAGGGGTTATGTTTATGTTTTGGGGGTGGGGGTGATGTGTGTGTTTTTGGGGGAGGGAGGGGTTATGTTTATGTTTTGGGGGTGGGGGTGATGTGTGTGTTTTTTATGTTTTGGGGGGGGTGAGGGTGTTTTTGGGGGAGGGAGGGTTTATGTTTATGTTTTGTTTTGGGGGTGGGGGTGATGTGTGTTTGAAGTTAGGGGTTATTGTTAGGGACAGATTCATTTAAAGGCAGGTTGCACACTGCACCTCTGACAATGCGCCTTTAAAGGTCAAGTGCAATGTGCTTGTCGATTACGCCTCTGACTGAATCACGCTGTGTCTATAAGGTAAGTAAGGTTATTGTGCAGTGTGTGTAGGGGAATGGCGCTGTTGTTTCAGTGTGTTTTAACATTGTATCTGTATTTGTGTGTGTAGGGGTTGCCGCGGTGTGTGTGTGCGGGATGTGTGTGTGTGTGTCTGTGTGTGTGTGTGTGTGTGTGTGTGTGTGTGTGTGTGTGTGTGTGTATCTGTGTGTGTCAGGCTGTGCCGTTGGTATACTTGGATAGTTTATTCTCCAGGTCACAGATTCTCTTCTCTTGAGACAGAACTGTCACCTTGAGATTCTTAACTTCCTCCAACAACCGATCTACCAACTGAGGCTGGAGGAATGGAGGGAGGGAGGGAGGGAGGGAGAGAGGGAAGGAGGGAGGGAAGGAGACAGGGAAGGAGGGAGGGAAGGAGAGAGGGAAGGAGAGAGGGAAGGAGGGAGGGAGGGAAAGAGGAATGAGGGATGGAGAGAGGGAAGGAGGGATGGAGGGAGGGAGGGAGAGAGGGGATGGAGGGATGGAAGGTGGGAGGGAGGGAAGGAGAGAGGGGATGGAGGGAGGGAAGGTGGGAGGGAGGGAAGGAGAGAGGGGATGGAGGGAGGGAAGGTGGGAGGGAGGGAAGGAGAGAGAGGGAGGAAGAGATGGAAGGAGGAAGGGAAAGAGGAGATGGAAAGAAGAAACAGGAGAGACAGGTCAAAGAGAGGACAGACAGGTACAGGACAGACAGGTCAAGGACAGACAGGTACAGGACAGGACAGGACAGACAGGTACAGGAGAGACAGGTCAAAGAGAGGACAGACAGGTACAGGACAGACAGGTACAGGACAGGACAGACAGGTACAGGAGAGACAGGTCAAAGAGAGGACAGACAGGTACAGGACAGACAGGTCAAGGACAGACAGGTACAGGACAGGACAGACAGGTACAGGAGAGACAGGTCAAAGAGAGGACAGACAGGTACAGGACAGACAGGTCAAGGACAGACAGGTACAGGACAGGACAGGACAGACAGGTACAGGAGAGACAGGTCAAAGAGAGGACAGACGGGTACAGGACAGACAGGTCAAGGACAGGACAGACAGGTACAGGACAGACAGGTCAAGGACAGGACAGACAGGTCAAGGACAGGACAGACAGGTCAAGGACAGGACAGTCAGGCCAGGGACAGGACAGACAGGTACAGGAGAGACAGGTCAATGACAGGACAGACAGGTACAGGACAGACAGGTCAAGGACAGGACAGACAGGTACAGGACAGACAGGTACAGGACAGGCCAGACATGTACAGGACAGACAGGTACAGGGACAGGACAGGTACAGGGACAGGACAGGTACATGACAGACAGGTACAGGGACAGGACAGGTACAGGACAGACAGGTACAGGAACAGACAGGTCAGAGACAGGACAGACAGGTACAGGACAGGCCAGACAGGTACAGGACAGACAGGTACAGGACAGACAGGTACAGGACAGGCCAGACAGGTACAGGTACAGGACAGATAGGTACAGGACAGACAGGTACAGGACAGGCCAGACATGTACAGGACAGACAGGTACTGGGACAGGACAGACAGACAAACAGTCAGATAAAGAGGTGATATATTCATTGTGACTCACGGGCAGGTTGGCTGAGCCATCGCAGGAGGACATGCTGCGTCTGGGGGTGGGTCTAGAGTCCAGAACATTCTTCCTAGCCACTTTGAGCTCGCGGCTCTTGGGGGGAACGTAGCCATCCCTCATGGACTGAAGGATGGGGTCCTCGTCTCGCCCCTCCAGCCACTCCTCTGGCTCCAGGGCCGGGTCGGGGCCCGCCGTGTCTGGATACAGATCATCCTGGAACAGGTCCGACTGGAGGGGGGAGACATGGCTCGTTTTAACAAGCCGTTACTGCACAGACACGCACGCACGCACGCACGCACGCACGCACGGACGCACACACACACACACACACACACTCCCTCTCTGTGCACAGTGACAGTAGATAATACTACTTCCTCTAGTACTACTAGTGCTGTAAACCTCCCTTTAGATCAGAGCTGTCAAACTCATTCCATGGAGGGCCTAGTGTCTGCTGGTTTTTCAATTAAGCCCTAGACAACCAGGTGAAGGGAGTTCCTTACTAATTAGTGACTTTTATTCACCAATCAGGTACAAGGGAGGAGTGAAAACACACAGACACTCAGTGCTCCGGTGAATGACACCTGTCTTAATGTAAGGAGAGAGAGAGAGAGAGAGAGAGACAGAGAGACAGAGAGACAGAGAGACAGAGAGAGAGAGAGAGAGAGAGAGAGAGAGACAGAGACAGAGACAGAGACAGAGACAGAGACACAGAGAGAGAGAGAGAGAGAGAGAGGGAGGGTGAGTGTGGCTTACCTTTCTAGGTACTGTCATGGCAATGGGTTCACACTTCTTGTCATGGAGTTTATATAATCTGGAGAACAGAGAAAAGTCAGATTTAGAGAATAACCACAACAAATACTCTCACATTAGCCTGCTGAGCTAAAGCCTACACCCTGTGCACCTGTGCATAACATCTATCCCTAATTGTGTGTGTGTGTTGTAACGGTTTTGACTTGAGGTTATTATTTATAGGGGTGCCAGGTAGGTTGTGCCTACCAGAGAAAACATTGTTTCTCCTTTTAGTTTGGGTGAGAATGAGTCCCATCTGGTCCGTCAAGTCTACACCAATACAAAGGACTTATGTAAAAGTCAGGATGGAAATAAACTTTTCATAAACCCTTAAAACATTGGAAAGAACTTCAAAAACAACTATATTCTTTTGCGTGGGTTGTATTAGCAACAACAATGATTACACACACACATATAATAATATCACAATGAGTTCTGGTTCCTCCAGAAATGTCCTGTACCTCGGGCCTAAAAAGAGTCCAGCTGGTAAAGGAGTTCAGTGAACTCAAGTGACTTTTGTCACGCAATGTTTGTCCGTTCATTCAGTGTAGCGTAAACCCAGTACTAAACATACAATCAATATAACAATAATTTTACCACAGAACTTTAAAGCGTATCAACTCTTACTAGGTCCTCAACTACAACTAACTACATAAATCATCACAGTATACCTCACATCAAAACAAATGAAATACCGTATACAAAAAGGTGGTAGTCAGTCGGTCAGTCAGACAATCCAATCCGCCAATAGATCTCCAGTGGAGAAAGGCCACGGAGAGGTGTAGTCCACGGACGGAGAGGTGTAGTCCACGGACGGAAAGGTGTAGTCCACGGACGGAGAGGTGTAGTCCACGGACGGAGAGGTGTAGTCCACGGACGGAGAGGGGTAGTCCACGGACGGAGAGGTGTAGTCCACGGACGGAGAGGTGTAGTCCACGGACGGAGAGGTGTAGTCCACGGACGGAGAGGTGTAGTCCACGGACGGAGAGGGGTAGTCCACGGACGGAGAGGGGTAGTCCACGGACGGAGAGGTGTAGTCCACGGACGGAGAGGGGTAGTCCACGGACGGAGAGGGTAGTCCACGGACGGAGAGGGGTAGTCCACGGACGGAGAGGGGTAGTCCACGGACGGAGAGGTGTAGTCCACGGACGGAGAGGGGTAGTCCACGGACGGAGAGGGGTAGTCCACGGACGGAGAGGGGTAGTCCACGGACGGAGAGCTGTAGTCCACGGACGGAGAGGGGTAGTCCACGGACGGAGAGGGGTAGACCACGGACGGAGAGGGGTAGTCCACGGACGGAGAGGGGTAGTCCACGGACGGAGAGGGGTAGTCCACGGACGGAGAGGGGTAGTCCACGGACGGAGAGGGGTAGTCCACGGACGGAGAGGTGTAGTCCACGGACGGAGAGGGGTAGTCCACGGACGGAGAGGGGTAGTCCACGGACGGAGAGGGGTAGTCCACGGACGGAGAGGTGTAGTCCACGGACGGAGAGGGGTAGTCCACGGACGGAGAGGTGTAGTCCATGGACGGAGAGGGGTAGTCCACGGACGGAGAGGTGTAGTCCACGGACGCAAAGAGTGGATCCCATCCTGGGTAAACTCTATTAGGCTACAAAACACACGTTTAACGGCAACAAAACAACGGAATAGAGAAGCTTCGGGAGCTGAGGGTTGAACACATCCTCATTCACGTCTCCATCACAACCCCACTTTTGCGCAGCTGATGCTGGCTATTTAATTGGGAATTAAAGGGAAAGCGCCCTATTGGAAGGAGCTGCACTGAGAGGGTTCAGAAAAATTCAGGGCCGTCACACACCCCCTCCCCTGGAAAAAGCCGACCATTGCCCTGGAAGGCACATCTTGGTCGGGGAAACCGAGAAAGGTCTCCTCATCGCTTTCCTCTACAAAAATATTAATGACTTTTTGGAGCTCACGCTCCTCAGCTGAGGGGTCACAGGCCTTAAGGTGTGAGATTTCTGGGTCTGGGAATCCGAGAAAAGTCTCCTCACTATCCTCTTCAAAGATATCCAGGACCTTGCGACGCTCAATCGCCTCCAATTCCTAAGCCAGGGATTGTGGGTTCAAGCCCCATCTGGGGTGCCATTATTTATGTAACGGTTTTGACTTGAGGTTATTATTTATAGGGGTGCCAGGTAGGTTGTGCCTACCAGAGAAAACATTGGTTTCTCCTTTTAGTTTGGGTGGAACTCTTTTCCCTGCGTCAGGCCACAGCAAGGACCGTCTCTAACATCCTTACATTTACATTTACATTTAAGTCATTTAGCAGACGCTCTTATCCAGAGCGACTTACGAAAGAGATCCTGACTCGCTGGGGAGTGCCTGATTACATCCTGTCTGATCGAGGTTCCCAATTTGTCTCTGATCTCTTTGAGGAGACCTGCCAAAGATGGAACCTGAGACAGAAGTTGACCACGGCCTATCACCCACAGACCAATCTCACTGAGAGAGTAAATCGAACCTTGAAGACAATGATTGCTTCCTATGTAGGGACCCAGCACAAACACTGGGACAATCACCTTCACGAGTTTCGATTTGCCCTGAACTCTGCTGTGCAAGAGACCACTGGAGTCCTATTGGAAGGAGCTGCACTGAGACGTTTCAGAAAATTCAGGGCCGTCACAGTGTGTGTGTGTGTGTGTGTGTGTG
>NC_060174.1:106775572-106780572 GCF_021184085.1 Oncorhynchus gorbuscha | reverse complement strand
GTGTGTGTGTGTGTGTGTGTGTGTGTGTGTGTGTGTGTGTGTGTGAACCTGCAGTGAGTAGTGTGTGTGTGTGTGTGTGTGTGTGTGTGTGTGTGTGTGTGTGTGTGTGTGTGTGTGTGTGTGTGTGTGTGTGTGTGTGTGTGTGTGTGTGTGTGTGAACCTGCAGTGAGTAGTATGTGTGTGTGTGTGTGTGTGTGTGTGTGTGTGTGTGTGTGTGTGTGTGTGTGTGTGTGTGTGTGTGTGTGTGTGTGTGTGTGTGTGTGTGAACCTGCAGTGAGTAGTGTGTGTGTGTGTGTGTGTGTGTGTGTGTGTGTGTGTGTGTGTGTGTGTGTGTGTGTGTGTGTGTGTGTGTGTGTGTGTGTGTGTGTGTACCTGCAGTGAGTAGTATGTTGCGTGCAGTGGGGTGCCAGGTGACAATGCCAACACGTTTGGAGTGTCCCTCCAGCACCACAATGGGCTCTGATATGGGCTGGGTCCCCATCTGGTCAGGGATCTGCCACACCTGCAGGGGGACACAATACAACGTTACACATATAGGGGAACATAATATAACGTTACACATATAGGGGGACACAATATAACGTTGCACATATAGGGGGGCAGAATACAACGTTGCACATATAGGGGGACACAATACAACGTCGCACATATAGGGGGGCAGAATACAACGTTGCACATGCACATATAGGGGGACACAATATAACGTTGCACATATAGGGGGGCAGAATACAACGTTGCACATGCACATATAGGGGGACACAATTTAACGTTGCACATATAGGGGGACACAATATAACGTTGCACATATAGGGGGACACAATATAACGCACATATAGGGGGACACAATATCACGTTGCACATATAGGGGGACACAATATAACGCACATATAGGGGGACACAATATAACGTTGCACATATAGGGGGACACAATATAACTTTGCACATATAGGGGAACACAATACAACGTTACACATACAGGGTGACACAGTATAATGTTGCACATATAGGGGAACACAATACAACGTTACACATATAGGGGGACACAATATAACGTTGCATATATAGGGGGACACAATATAACGTTGCACATACAGTATTCGGCACCCTTGAACTTTGCAACCTTTTGCCACATTTCAGGCTTCAAACATAAAGATATAAAACTGTATTTTTTGTGAAGAATCAACAACAAGTGGGACACAATCATGAAGTGGAACGACATGTATTGGATATTTGAAACTTTTTTAACAAATCCAAAACTGAAAAATTGGGCGTGCAAAATTATTCAGCCCCCTTAAGTTAATACTTTGTAGCGCCACCTTTTGCTGCGATTACAGCTGTAAGTCGCTTGGGGTATGACTCTATCAGTTTTGCACACCGAGAGACTGACATTTTTTCCCATTCCTCCTTGCAAAACAGCTCGAGCTCAGTGAGGTTGGATGGAGAGCATTTGTGAACAGCAGTTTTCAGTTCTTTCCACAGATTCTCGATTGGATTCAGGTCTGGACTTTGACTTGGCCATTCTAACACCTGGATATGTTTATTTTTTAACCATTCCATTGTAGATTTTGCTTTATGGTTTGGATCATTGTCTTGTTGGAAGACAAATCTCCGTCCCAGTCTCAGGTCTTTTGCAGACTCCATCAGGTTCTTCCAGAATGGTCCTGTATTTGGCTCCATCCATCTTCACATCAATTTTAACCATCTTCCCTGTCCCTGCTGAAGAAAAGCAGGCCCAAACCATGATGCTGCCACCACCATGTTTGACAGTGGGGATGGTGGGTTCAGGGTGATGAGCTGTGTTGCTTTTACGCCAAACATAACGTTTTGCATTGTTGGCAAAAAGTTCAATTTTGGTTTCATCTGACCAGAGCACCTTCTTCCACATGTTTGGTGTGTCTCCCAGGTGGCTTGTGGAAAACTTTAAACAACACTTTTTATGGATATCTTTAAGAAATGGCTTTCTTCTTGCCACTGTTCCATAAAGGTCAGATTTGTGCAATATACGACTGATTGTTGTCCTATGGACAGAGTCTCCCACCTCAGCTGTAGATCTCTGCAGTTCATCCAGAGTGATCATGGGCCTCTTGGCTGCATCTCTGATCAGTCTTCTCCTTGTATGAGCTGAAAGTTTAGAGGGACGGCCAGGTCTTGGTAGATTTGCAGTGGTCTGATACTCCTTCCATTTCAATATTATCGCTTGCACAGTGCTTCTTGGGATGTTTAAAGCTTGGGAAATCTTTTTGTATCGAAATCCGGCTTTAAACTTCTTCACAACAGTATCTCGGACCTGCCTGGTGTGTTCCTTGTTCTTCATGATGCTCTCTGCGCTTTTAACGGACCTCTGGGACTATCACAGTGCAGGTGCATTTATACGGAGACTTGATTACACACAGGTGGATTGTATTTATCATCATTAGTCATTTAGGTCAACATTGGATCATTCAGAGATCCTCACTTAACTTCTGGAGAGAGTTTGCTGCACTGAAAGTAAAGTGGCTGAATAATTTTTAATAGTTTTTGATTTGTTAAAAAAGTTTGAAATATCCAATAAATGTCGTTCCACTTCATGATTGTGTCCCACTTGTTGTTGATTCTTCACAAAAAAATATAGTTTTATATCTTTATGTTTGAAGCCTGAAATGTGGCAAAAGGTCGCAAAGTTCAAGGGGGCCGAATACTTTCGCAAGGCACTGTATAGGGGGACACAATACAACGTCGCACATATAGGGGAACACAATATAACGTTGCACATATAGGGGGACACAATACAACGTTACACATATAGGGGGACACAATAAAATGTTGCACATATAGGGGGACACAATACAACGTTACACATATAGGGGGACACAATACAACGTTACACATATAGGGGGACACAATATAACGTTGCATATATAGGGGGACACAATACAACGTTACACATATAGGGGGACACAATACAACGTTACACATACAGTAGCAGTCAAACGTTTGGACACTGTTCTGTTATAATCTCCACCCGGCACAGCCAGAAGAGGACTGGCCACCCCACATAGCCTGGTTCCTCTCTAGGTTTCTTCCTAGGTTTTGGCCTTTCTAGGGAGTTTTTTCCTAGCCACCGTGCTTCTACACCTGCATTGTTTGCTGTTTGGGGTTTTAGGCTGGGTTTCTGTACAGCACTTTGAGATATCAGCTGATGTACGAAGGGCTATATAAATAAATTTGATTTGATTTTGATTTGATATTTTAGAATCTTCAAAATAGCCACCCTTTGCCTTGCTGACAGCTTTGCACACTCTTGGCATTCTCTCAACCAGCTGCATGAGATAGTCACCTGGAATGCATTTCAATTAAAAAGTGTGCCTTGTTAAAAATGTATTTGTGGAATTTGTTTCCCTCTTAATGCGTTTCAGCCAATCAGTTGTGTAGGGGTGGTATACAGAAGATAGCCCTATTTGGTAAAAGACCAAGTCCATATTATGGCAAGAACAGCTCAAATAAGCAAAGAGCAACAACAGTCCATCATTACTTTAAGACATGAAGGTCAGTCAATGCAGAAAATATCATGAACTTTGAAAGTTTCTTCAAGTGCAGTTGCAAAAACCATGAGTTAACTGTCTCTCATGAGGACCACCACAGGAAATGAAGACCCAGAGTTACCTCTGCTGCAGAGGATAAGTTCATTAGAGATACCAGCCTCTGAAATTGCAGCCCAAATAAATGCTTCACAGAGTTCAAGTAAAAGATACATCACAACTGTTTAGAGGAGACTGCGTGAATCAGGCCTTCATGGTCGATTTGCTGCAAAGAGACCACTACTAAAGGACACCAATAATAATAAGAGGCATGTTTGGGCCAAGAAACACAAGCAATGGACATTAGACCGGTGGAAATCTGTCCTTTGGTCTGATGAGTCCAAAATTGAGATTTTGGGTTCCAACCGCTGCATCTTTGTGAGCCGCAGAGTAGGTGAATGGATGATCTCCGCATGTGTGGTTCCCACCGTGAAGCATGGAGGAGGAGGTGTGATGGTGTGGGGGTGCTTTGCCGGTGACACTGTCAGTGATTTATTTAGAATTCAAGGCACTCTTAACCAGCATTCTGTAGCAATACACCATCCCATCTACTCTTACTATCATTTGTTTTTCAACAGGACCAGTGTCTGGAACGACCTACCTGGCTATCATTGTAAATAATAATTTGTTCTTTTAAAAAATATATATATGTTTTTTACCCCTTTTCTCCCCAATTTCGTGGTATCCAATTGTTTTAGTAGCTACTATCTTGTCTCATCACTACAACTCCCGTACAGGCTCGGGAGAGACGAAGGTTGAAAGTCATGCGTCCTCTGATACACAACCCAACCAAGCCGCACTGCTTCTTAACACAGCACACATCCAACCCGGAAGACAGCCGCACCAATGTGTCAGAGGAAACACTGTGCACCTGGCAACCTTAGTTAGCACGCACTGCGCCCGGCCCGCCACAGGAGTTGCTGGTGCGTGATGAGACAAGGATTTCCCTACCAGCCAAACCCTCCCTAACCCAGATGACGCTAGGCCAATTGTGCGTCGCCCTCCACGGACCTCCCGGCCACGGCCGGTTACGACAGAGCTTGGGCGCGAACCCAGAGTCTCTGGTGGCACAGCTGGCGCTGCAGTACAGCGCCCTTAACCACTGCGCCACCCGGGAGGCCTAAATAATTTGTTCTTAACTGACTTGCCTAGTTAAATAAAAATGTTTATAAAAGCATATGTGAGAACACCTTCAAGACTGTTGGAAAAGCATTCCAGGTGAAGCTGGTTGAGAGAATGCCAAGAGTGTGCAAATCTGTCATCAAGACAAAAGGTGGCTACTTTCAGGAATCTAATATATAACATATATTTTGATTTGTTTCACACTTTTTTGGGGGGGGTTACTACATGATTCCATATGTGTTATTTCAGTATTATTCTTATTTCAAAGTTTTGATGTCTTCCCTATTATTCTACAACGTATAAAAGAGTAAAAATAAAGAA